>NW_006289813.1:7249839-7290030 GCF_000327345.1 Myotis davidii | reverse complement strand
ACACGAAGCAGATTATTACTGCAGATCACGCAGGGAGAACAAAGGGTAAAATATTTAACTGCAGCAGTGTTTGGTTATATTCTGCGCAGTGAGAAAACATGAAGTCATTTTTAAGGTCCACCATTTCTTACTTCTTTTCAGTCAGGGCAAGTTTCTAAGCTTTCTAAATCTCCATTTTCCAGCTAATGAAAAGAAAATAAGATTTCACCTACTCTCCTTATCTACCTACTCCAGGACTTCTGTGAGGATCAAATGAGATGAATCACGCGAAAACGCTTCACAGGCATTTGGTTAAAGTGTAAAATATTTCCACCTGGCTATAAAGCAAGTCATGTTCCTGAGCTGAAGAAACTGCAAGGAGGCTAGTCACTAGGGAGAGGAAGCTGGGCATTGCTACGTGACGTTAGTACCTGGCGCCCACAGCAAACATTTCCAGGCTGGGCTGGGCTGTGGGCCATGCACAATGGGGTCTCTGCAGCATTGGCTGCGATTTGGTGGCTGTCACTCCAGGGTGGTGGCAGGGCCTGTGTCCCACTTGGGGGAAGCCAAGTGTTGGTTTGTGGGCACCAGGTCCGCGGTGCCGTTTCTCTGTAAATGGCCATGTGTGTCACAGAAGCGCCTGCAGTGAGCATCTGCCTCCTGGTGGTCAGTATGTGTCATAGCAATTGGTCAGATGGTCAGACACTTACCATATTAGTCTTTTATACATATAGATGGCTATGCTGAATACTAATCATTTAATCTTCTTATTAAATCAGGTACAGAAAGATTTATTTGTAAATACTTAATGAACACACTGAACTACCAAGCAACATAGAGACTCTAGAGCAGGGTTGGGCAAACTTTTTGACTCGAGGGCTACAATGGTTTCTTAAACTGGACCGGAGGGCCGGAACAAAAGCATGGATGGAGTGTTTGTGTGAACTAATATAAATTCAAAGTAAACATCATTACATAAAAGGATACGGTCTTTTTTTTTTAGTTTTATTCATTTCAAACGCCGCGGGCCGTAGTTTGCCCACGGCTGCTCTAGAGCAATGGTTCTCAACCTTCCTAATGCCGCAACCCTTTAATACAGTTCCTCATGTTGTGGTGAACCCCAACCATAAAATTATTTTCATTGTTACTTCATAACTGTAATTTTGCTACTTTTATGAATCGTAATGTAAATATCTGATATGCTACATGTGTTTTCCGATGGTCGCGACCCACAGGTTGAGAACCGCTGCTCTAGAGAGCGAGCAGGCAGACAGTTCTAGGGGTGTTTGTGTTGGAGGAATGTTGGGGTAGTGGTGGAGGGATTGAACAAAAAAGAAAAAGAGAGAAAGAACTCATAGATATGGATACAGACAACAGTGTGGTGATTGCAGGGGTGGGGAATGGATGGAAGTGGAAGAGGGCATAGAGAGGATAAATGGTGATGAATAAATAAAATACCTTTAAATTAGTTTACTAGATTTCAAGACACTGTGGAAAACAGTTAAGGCATAACATACCACAGAGATTAAAAGTTAGTGTTTGTGTAACAATTTTAATTAAAATCTATGACAAAATTATATAATTCATTTCTGATTTTGAAAGATAATATAACTGAGAATTATTTATGTGTATTATTTGAATAACTCTAAATATTAAAAACTACCCATTTGATTCAATTAGTTGATTAGGTTTCTCCTGAACCATATTCAACTAGCAATGTAATACTTTACATATAACCTGCTCATGTCAATAGATTTCTTATATTTTAATAAACAAATTACAATTATAACACTTTAATATAAATACATTAAAATATAAGATTTATTGATATGCATAATTGTTTACACAATCTAACCTTTGTAATTCTTTTTAATAGTATTGTTCTTGGCTGATGCACATGAAGCATCTCATGAAATGTCACATAAAAAAGAATGTAATTGTTAGAGTGACAAAAGTATTCAATCACAAGACATAATCATTGACTAGAGTCATCAAAGATTATTTGAACCCTAGCTGCATACCAGAATTACCTGGGAGCTTTCTAAAAATAGCAGTGCTCAGGCCCTATGTTCAAAGATTCTGATTCAATTGGCCTGGACTTCCACATTTTTTTCAGGATTCCCAGGCGATTCTAAAGTACTGGTAAGGGCTGTATGAGCCATGCCACAACTTAGGTAGATACTGCACTGACATCAGAGTCTACCCTTACTAGCCATGATGAAGTCTAAACTATTCCAGATCAATACCTAACTACATTTTAGCCTAATTTCCTTCGAACTGTCCTAAGAGGACAGAGAGATGAAATAATACAAGTTTTCTATTTATAAACTCTTTCATCCTTAATAACATTTTCATTTGCATTTTTATCATGGGTCAGGTTATTTCAAACTGTGGACTCACGGGAAACGAGAAGGTTGTGAAATAAATGGCATGGGTTGTGACAAACTATTTTTCAATTACAGTTGACACTCAATATTATGTTACTTTCAGGTGTACAGCGCAGCATAGTACTTAGACATTTATATAACTTATGAAGTAATCTCCCCAATAAGCCTAGTACCCACCTGGTACCTTACATGGTTATTATAATATTATTGACTGTGTACCTATGCTGCATTTTATATCCCTGTAACTAATTTTTAACTGCCGATTTGTACCCTTCACCTTTTTCACTCAGTCCCTCAATCCCCCTCCCATCTGGCAATCATCAGTTTGTTCTCTGTATCTATGAGTTTATTTCTGTTTTGATTGTGCATTTATTTTATTTATTTATTTATTTTTAGATTCTACTTACAGGATGGGACAAAACTAGATTTACAGTTATTCATATGGAAAATAATACAATAATTAATAAATAATAACACAACAAAAAACTCTCTTTTGCATATTTACAACTGTAAATCTACTTTTGCGCCATCCTGTATAAGTGAAATCATAAGCTATTTTTTTTTTTACTCTGCCTGACTTATTTTACTTAGCATAATACCCTCTAGGTCCATCCATGTTGTTGCAAATGGTAAGATTTAATTACTTATATGGATAACATTCCACTATATATATGTACCACATCTTCTTATCCAATTATCTCTCAGTGAACATTTAGGTTGCTTCCACATCTTGGCTATTGTATACAAAAATGTCCTTCTTTGTCCCTTGTTGTAGTCTTTGATTAAAAGGTTGTGACAAATTTTAAAACCCAAAGATTAGACTCATCACATATAGTAAGAGTAGAACTTTGCAAAACTTTTGTGTTAGTTAAGTTTATGTGTGTGTGCGTGCGTGTGTGTGTACATATGCTGGGTGACAATGTAAAATCTATTTCTGAACTAGACTGTTGAGCTGTCAGCTAACTGAACTTGCTTCTCCTTCCTTTTTCCACTGTCAGAAAACTGATAAACTTACATAATGTCAAAAAAGTGAGAATTTATCCAGTCATAATTTTAAAGCACTGAATTTATGAAATATATCTCCTAATAGAATAACCATGGCATATATCTGGTAAATGCAGATTGTGTTAAGGAGGGTCATTAATGGGATAATTATTGCAAATTAATTTCTAATTTCCATTTCCTTTTTCTCTAAATATTTTACTGATGCACTGTGGCATATAAATTGGTCTTCCTATCACAGAAGATGCTTTTGGAAGTTGCATTTTTAATTGTTTTTTTAATACCCCTAATTTTTAACTTCATTAAAATAATTTTATTAAAGGTGAAATTCTCCAATATTTTTTTCATGAATATTTTAGTACTCAAAGACTTATGAGTTTTTTCACTCAAATATTCAGTCATATTTAAAAATTTTCGCCGAAACCGGTTTGGCTCAGTGGATAGAGCTTCGGCCTGCGGACTGAAGGGTCCCAGGTTCGATTCCGGTTAAGGGCATGTACATGGGTTGCGGGCACATCCCCAGTGGGAGATGTGCAGGAGGCAGCTGATCGATGTTTCTAACTATCTCTCTCCCTTCCTCTCTGTAAAAAAAATCAATAAAAAAATATATTAAAAAAAATAAAAAAAAATAAAAAAAAAAAATTTTTCCAAGTTATTAAAACGGGTGGAATAACTTATTAAGAGAAAATGCTGTTTCTTTTGGCAATATTATTATCCAGGTACTCCCTTTACCTCTAAGATTGAATCTTATATTTAAAGCGAGATGCCCTCTTCTTCCTTATTAAGGCTAATGATCATTAACCAAGTGGGCAAACATCAGCAGTATAAACACTGAAACTGAGCCAGTGTGGCAGAGCATCATTCTGTTTGAGTGACAACATAACTACATTTCAATCGGAAGGACACAATTTATTGGGGGTTGAGGACAGGCACATCCTGGTTTTCACTTGGGTCTCTTCCCCTTATGGGCAGTCCTGACTCATGGCTCTGCTGTATCCCCAAGGTAGGCTGTTCTTTCCAACACCCTCAACTACAAAGAATTCCAACTATGCAAAATATCTTTGAAGAATATGACTGGCAGTTTCTTAGAAGGCAACTCAACTCTGGTTCTCCAGGGGCTTCCCACTTGCACACTCCAAGGCAAATGTATTTATCTTAATACCAGTACTAGCTGGTGACTTAGTATCTAAGAAATCATATTTATGTTTTTATGCCAGCATGTAATGGTCTGTGGTTGTCTAGAGCCAGCAACTCAACATATCTTTATTTTTCCACATTGGCACTACAGATGTCATATGGAGGGAAATGATTTCCCTGTCATTAAACTCTTTGACTATGGAGTTCTATACTTTGAGTCTAGTTAATACTTGACTACTTGAGACTTTGTGGAGTCAGATCCCATTTTCTTATTGTCTACACCCCTATCATCACTCTAGGACAAATTAATGCTGTAGGTACACTGGTAACGCTTGTGCCTCTTCCATCAACCCATCCTTAGTTAACGGCAGCCACAAATACAAGACACTATATCCTCATTCCCACGATGGCACTTTTAATCCCTTACATTTCTGTGATACTAGAAAGAACATAAGATCACAAGTTAGTAGATTACAGTTTAAGTCTCAGCTTTACACAAAATAGTTGCCTAGCTCTGGTGAAATCACTTAGTCATTTTCATTCACATTTTCTCTCCTGCAAAATATAAAGAGTCAGCTCTGAATTTCTGAGAGTTCTAAAATTTCATGATTCTATGACTCATCAACCGCTATTTGACAACCAGTAATATCTACCATGATGCATGAGACCAAGTTAATAAACCGGTTAGTTAAGCAACCACCAAGGCAAACTCATCTCTGGTTTTGATCTTGAAAAAATATTTGAAGAAACCTGAGTCTCCTACAGACGCCTAGAGCCTGAGGATAATAGAAATAAGAGCAAATGATGTTATGGTAATGCTAGAAGCTCGATGCACGAAATTCGTGCAAGAGTAGGCCTTCCTTCCCCCGGCTGCCAGCACCGTCTTCCCTCTGGCACCGGGGACCCAGGCTTCCCTCTGGCACCCATGGGAACCTAGCTTCCCTCGCAACCCCGGATTCATCCGGTCTAATTAGCACATTACACTTTTACTATCATAGTTCTAACTGCGTTTTTATAGTCACTAGCATAGTGCTTAGTTCATACACAGTAGTTACTTGTTATTGATTGATGGATAATACATAAAAAAGATGATCCATATTACCTGTTAGTATTCAGAAAACTAAGGAATGACATCTAGTACATTCAATGATTTGGCAATGGGCCAGCCATCTGGGCTTTATTTTCACTATATGCCATTGTTATTTATTACAGGGTATGAATGATTAAGACACAGACATCTGGCCCTGCTTATATGACCACACTACAAGCTTTTAAAGAGATATACACAGGAAATTAACATTTATATTTGGAAATAAATGTCTGGCTTAAAATTTGTTTAAATCCCTAACAATGTTTTTTGTAAAACCTCTCTATCCAAGAATGATGCCTGAAGCAAGATTTCTAACAAGCTTTGCAGGTGCGTATTTTTAGATTTATTATATAGTTACATATATTTAATGTAGAGCTATATACAATCTTCCTGCAGAATCTGTTTTTCCCTAGAAGAAATTCCCTGAATGAAGATCAAGAAGGGAAACTTCCAAATGCTTTTATTTTTGCATAAGATCAGAGCCAACACTGTCAGAAAATGATTAATACTCAGCCATTCTCACTATTGTCAAAATAGTGCACAAAGGGGGCATTCCCAGCTCCCTAACGTCAATTCATATCAATTTCAGGTTACTTGCTATGCCAGCTGCTTGACTCTCTCCGGTTCTGAGAATCCAATTGTCTTTAAAATGCGGTTGCCATCTGAATACTATCAAAGCCACTTTGAAATATTGGTGGAGGAGTTTGAGCTTTTTTGAATGCCTTTCACCACCCCACAGCAGCTAGCCTGTAGAAAACAATAAACTCCTATTCTCCTTAATTATGACCACTATCATGATATACAATATTTCTGAACTCCATATTTTGGTTTAGAGTAGAGATCATCAGTGCCCTGTTAAAATTTGCCTCATATAGGTTCATGGATATGAATCCATTGCGGACTCCGTAATGGATGTGCCACCTCTGGGATTCTGAAAACAGCGTTGCCTAGGGAACCATTTTATATGATTTGTTTGCTCACCCACGATTTATCTCCCATCTTCACCTTCCCCAGTCTTTTCTCTATGCCACTATCTAATGTCACAATAGACTTTCCATGGCTGCTCTTCAGAAATAAGAAAGGCTTGCAAATATTTGAAATATCATCTTAATTATTTCTCCACTAACAGTTGTAAACTTTTCATCTTCGTTACTATAGATGTTTTTCTGTGTCATCTTAAATTAATTCTTTACAAGTGAATAATAATAGCTAATGCAAATGACCATGTGCCCTGCTCTATGCTTCATGCATCTCTATTATTTCAGTTAAAAATCACAGCACCTTTAAGATATATAGTTATCCTCATTTTATTGGTGAACACATGTAGACCCCTAGTTATAAAGTGACTTGCCCAGTGTCACACAGCTTGCAAGTAGTAGAGCTGCAGTTTAACCACATAGTGAGGTTAAAATGTCCATGTTCTTAGTCATTAGTATATATTGCTTCACCTTCTGAGCATAGAAAGCACATAAAAGATACGGTATATGAACCTTTAAAGAATTAAATCTTCAATGCCTCTGACACTTACCTACAAACACTAGGTTATTATTACACGTTTATTGTAAGTCAATACTTAACACACGTGTTGTATTGGGGAATAGAATGAAAATAATAAAATCTTTGCTTCCTCCACTGAGGACTAATTTATTTTGAAAAAAATACACCTTCTTGTTTATGCATCCTTTTCCTATATAGGAGCTGTCCAATCCAAGAATGTTTAGAAGGGGAAATAGGGCTCATGAATCCACCATTGAAAAATCTCAAGATTATCCTTTTTTTGTCCCTGTGATCTAAATTAAAAGAAGAGAAACAAATAAAATCCTAGCCAATACAGAGAAGAGGAAGAAAGAAACTTCCTTATTGATAATAGAAGGGAAAGCAGTCTCATAAGATATATAGAAACGATGCTCTTTCAGGACCAAAAAAAAGAAAAAGGGGGGGCGGGCTTCATGGGAAGGTATTTCCAATCTTTCTTGGAAAGGTAACTGGAGCTACTGGAAGTGAAAAGGAGCTACTGGAGGGGAATCTCAAGCAGAAATAACAATATTAAGTACAGAGAAATGGAAAGAACTGAGAAACTCATTTAAAAATTTCATTACAAATTCCATGTGCTAAGCAGAGACTAAGAGGAAATGAGTAAATGTGGCTGCAAGGTGTAAACCGGAAGGCCAATGTCAGGAGCCAGGATTGCCGCCCCTCACACTAGGAGCTCCCTGTGTGACCTGGGCAAGCTACTGACATTCAGCTTCCTCTGGGTCAATGATGCTATGAGCTTCTCATTTTCCTAGTTAGTTAACTGTCTACTAAATTATACACATCCTTTTCCCAAAGAAAGGCTTTAAAGCAGCTTTTAAGAATACAGGAGCTAACATTAAAAAAGGTTGATCAGGTAGAGAAGAAACAGAAAAAGCACCAGAAATGAGGCTAATACGAAATAAAAAGTGCATACCAAGAAGAATTATACCTTGGCTATGAACTTGACTCTGAGCTGTAAAGCAACAATGGAAACCTGGTGAGTTGCATCGCTCAGGAGGACAAATACCTGCCTCCTGGCAGTGTAAGATCAAGTGAGATCCTGTAAGTGACAATGTTAAATTCCTCCCCACTTCCTGTGCTCTATGCAAGAGCCCTAAGGAAGGCAGCCTGCCAAGAAGGCTCCTGTAGAGAACCATCACAAGCACTCTGCCAGCCACGTCCCCCTGCTCCCTCCCCTGTACATCACACACACCATGAGACACACAGTGAGCATCACTCTTCCACCCCACACTGCCTTCGTCCTTCGGTGGGAAGGATTCTTGAGATAATTACTTAGACTTGGCTGTGGGTACCCTTGCTTCTTTCAGACCTCATCAGATCATTAACCAGTGAACAAACATATTATATAGGTCTTATGAAATCAGCAAAAGCAAAATATAGTGTGTGTGTGTGCGTGTGTATGTGTATTTAAAGTGCTAATCCACCCCACACTGCCTTCGTCCTTCGGTGGGAAGGATTCTTGAGATAATTACTTAGACTTGGCTGTGGGTACCCTTGCTTCTTTCAGACCTCATCAGATCATTAACCAGTGAACAAACATATTATATAGGTCTTATGAAATCAGCAAAAGCAAAATTGTGTGTGTGTGTGTGTGTATGTATGTGTATTTAAAGTGCTACAACACTTAAAGCCTGTAGGCCATTCAGTCTATAGCAGTGATGGTGAACCTATGACACTCGTGTCAGAGGTGACACGCGAACTCATTTTTTGGTTGATTTTTCTTTGTTAAATGGCATTTAAATATATAAATATCAAAAATATAAGTCTTTGTTTTACTATGGTTGCAAATATCAAAAAATCTCTATATGTGACACGGCACCAGAGTTAAGTTAGGGTTTTTCAAAATGCTGACACGCCGAGCTCAAAAGGTTTGCCATCACTGGTCTATAGCTTTCATTTCCTTTTTTAATCTCACATTTTTATGCTTTACTAGTTCCAAATAATTTGAGCTATTCAGCTCATGCCAGTTGAGGGGAAAAAAAAACAGTGAGGAGATGTACATCTTGTAATATTTGGAACACAGCTACTTAATATATCAGAAATGAATTTAGAATAGATGAGCTGTTTAAATACATATTCAAAATACCATTATGGGGAAACATCTCTTCTCTTTACTATCTGTTGTTGCTTTTTAATAAAATCGGTAATGGTGAATTAGTGTGTGCATAGCAGTGCAAAGTGCTTAGCAGTTACGTAATGCTAAGATATGCATTCATATAAAAATTACTCGAAATATATTTGGTATAACAATAAACTTTTTAATAAAATATAACCACTGGGACAATCTTTTTTTTTTTTAAGGAGACTTCAGAGACCTTTCAAGTCTGGCTGGAATATCCATAGCTTCAGGAAATTAGTATGCATTCAAATACAGCAGTTGAATTATTATAATAAAGTATTTTGGATGTATTAGGATTAATGGTTCAGCGGGTAAGTAAAACTTAAGGGTGAATGGGAGAGAGGAAGATGTAGAAAACATCTGTGCTTTCCAACTGAGATGAGTTTAAAAAGGAGAGAAAGGACAAACTTTTGTGGTAAATAAGCTTTGGGCTGTTTTCCAATCCAAACTGATTTCTTTATTTTAATATTAATAAGAACTATGCTAATGCTCACTCTGCAATTCCATTCGCCTCTTGGGGCTTATACTTACTTAAGCTCTTTCAGTTTTACAAAAACAAGCCTCTAGGAAATATTAATTAGCCCCTCTCTTAGTATGTCAGAACTAGTCTTTAATTGAATGCAATTAAGTTGATAAATGGAATTACTTTGTTTTTCAGACCTTCAGATTTCTAGGGTGAATCACATACAATGAATAAAATTCATATCATAAGGAATCCCCCTTGAAAAACACAGATTAGTTTGGTGTAAGAATCTGAAATATTTGTTATTTTAATGAAAGCTGATATGTGGAGTGTCAGCATTCTTTTTTCTTCCTTACTTTAATATTCTCCACATTTGAATTAATAAGATTTGGGGTACCGTAGCAGCAGGGTTGAGTCTCAAGGGAGATTTGACAATACCATGCATTTTCAGCTTTTTCCTCATTTCTTTATATTTTAATAACCTACCAACACTTCTTTCCCCATGAAGTTGTTTTCTCACATACGTAGTAATGACAACAGTATCCAAGACTTAAATTTTTTAAAAGTATGTGTTTAATAAAATTCCTGGTATTTCTCTAGAGATAACGGAATTATAATAACAGCATTGCCTTAATCAAATAACAATAACATTTTAATTGGTTATTACTGCCAGTGTAGCAAGAATACCATTTCTCAAATATTTATCTATGTACTTAGACTCTCAATGAATGCCCACAAAAACCAGATACTCTTACAAGTAAGGTAGATTGATACCTCCCGCCCCCTCTCCCCTGCGTTTCTTTTAAAAAATCAACTATGGTGCCCTAGCTGGCTTGGCTCACTGGATAGAACATTGGCCTGCAGACTGAAGGATCCTGGGTTTGATTCTGGTCATGGGCACATGCCTGGGTTACAAGCTCGATTTCCAGTAGGGGGAATGCAGGAGGCAGCTGATCAATGATTCTCTCTCATCACTGATGTTTCTATCCTTCTCATTCCCTCTCCCTTCCTCTCTGAAATCAATAAAAAATATTTTTAAAAATCAACTATGGAGTAAGTACCCCCTTGAAATATGTGTCCATATGCCAAATCAATTTTAAGTAGCAATTGACTGGACTTAGTCCAATAAAAGTATTAAAAATATTTAATATATTAGTTTTCCAACTCGACCATCACACATAAAACATTTTCTAAGTGACCATACTAAATAAATATTGAGTAGTTCATTTATGCTAATCACTCTGGCAAATGCTTTCAAATAAATGATTTCAGTTGTTCATATGGGTGCCATGACATAACATTATGACCCCGCTTTATAAATGATGCTAGAGAGGTAAATGACAAATGTGGAAAAGAAAGAAAACCAACTAAAAATGGTTCTTGACGTTGAAAATTCCATTCAGAGAATATATGCTTAGGCACAGGATTTAGACCACTTGCATTGCTTATTTGCTACACTCTACATCTGTCATTTTGTGCATTTCTTTATCCACCTACATGTGTGCACTATAATGACTAATACTATTAAATTGAACTAAATGAAGCTATTATAACCAAATTATCTTGTTCTCTTGATGTGGTACAGAAAGTAATTGAACAGGTGAGCATATAATACTTTATTATACACCACAAATTAATTGGCAACTGATATGTTACCACAAAACTAAAAGGTCGAATCATTTCCCCCACCGTAAAGCAGCTCTACAGAGTATGTATGCATTGGGGCTGTGAGTCCCTTAGAAAGCACAGAGGAAGTGCCTAGCAGAGGCAAAGAGCATGAACTCCAGAGCCCATGAATGGAGGACCCAATCTCTGTTCCAGCTGAGCAAATTCAAGCAAGTTCCTACATCTTTCTGAACTTACTGTCCCTCAGCTTGACCATGTAGGGGCTAAAAGGTATTTCAAGTATATCCATAATATCTTACTTATTTCTAAAAGTTATCTGACGTAAATTTACCTTATGATAAGATGGTTAACATTTGTTACTTCTGGGCAATTATTATATAGGTGATTTTATATTGCTTTCTGTAACTTTCTACGATCTCATTTAAAAAGAATATAATGAAAAAATTAAGTAGCATGAAAATTGATAATAGCTACTTCTTGGGGGAGGGCTGAGGTGAACTTTAAATCAAATATCATATAAAATGGATAACACATAGTAGGTCTCTTTCAAATATTAAAACCTTTCCCCCTTGCAATTACTTTCTTGTCGACACACAATTAACTTCTATCTCACCAATTTCAATTACTAGTGAAGCAGGTCAGTAGTGATTGATAAAATGCTAATTAAATATCTATTACACAGGAAAATCACATAACATTGAAAGAAAATTTTATTCAAATTGTTTAGAAAATTTCTGTACTCTCATTTCGAATAATAATTGGCACGCAGGTTATGCAACATTCAAATGTTTTTATCAGTGTTTGTCTGGAAAGATGAAATAAAAACTTAACAGTATTTTAATGCTGTTTAAATGTATATATATCCATACAAATTCAAAAAGAAATTCAGAATTCAGATACTTTATTTCTTACTTTATCTAATTTTAACAATAAATGCTATGATTGAATATAAATTAAATGAATAATATATTAAAAACTGGGACAGATTGGTTCCAAACTACAGTTTTTTTACTTCAATAATTTATTTAAGGCCTATTGGCAAAAAAATGCAAATTAAGTGTTAGGCACAGTTACTTCTTTGATATTTAAATTTTTAATTAAATTTATTGGGGTGACATTTATTAACAGGATGATATAGGTTTCAAGTGTACACTTCTATGATACATGATTTGTATGTTGTTTTCTGTGCCTACCACCCAAAGTTCAATCATCTTCCATCACTATATATTTGGCACTCCTATAAAAAGAAACTTTTTCTTTTGCAGGTAGCTATAATCCATTATAAAGATTTAAAAGATGTTATGAATTTATTGAGAAATGGTAAGGCCTCATTTTTTTCATCTTCTCTTATTCTAAATTTATATTACCTATTTAATGACCAGAATCTCATCCAGTTATAAATATACATTAAATACTTTCTTTCCTCTAGTAAACAATTCATGTTATAGAGTCCAAATGATAGGTGTCCTTGGGGATTTAAATATATAATTGCGAGTCTTAATGTGTAGGTAAGATATTAGGACAGAAACTGAATGATTAACTAGATATCAATGTGGCAGGTATTTCAGGAGACACTATGATAGGCGATAAGGCTGATTCTATGTATTTGTGAAAATACATCATTGTGTAAGTTGGATTCATGAAAACACACAATCTCAGAAGGATATTGGAGCATTAAAGAAGAAGGTAAGTCATGTGTCTGTGCTTAAAACAGTGATCTGATCACACTGGACCGCACTACGAAACAGCTCTCTTCCCCCAGTTATACTAAAGACCACTTCAAAAATTAACCGGCTTTATGTACAGGTGTGGAAATAAAATTAGAAACAACATGAGCTCGCAACCTTGGCTTTGACCCTAGTAACCCCAATTAAGATTAGAGAAATACTTCCTTTGACACTCTCCAGCATGACACTGAAAATGCACTGCAACCCAGTTAGGCAGGCAATGTAAAGCACTGAGTGTTACCACTTGGTATCATAACAAAAATATAATGCAACCCAGCGGGACAGACAATATAATGCTCTGAGTGTTACTACCTGGTGAGTTCAGACCAACACCATCAGGGGGAAGAAATCTAAGCTGCCAGAATTGTTTGGGCTCCATTTATGAATGTTGCCACGTGCCAAATGTGTGATGAAGGAGTTTTCCTGAAGTTATTTAGCCATTAAACTTCGGAGACATTGTCACGTTGGTATAAGGATGGGTTGTAGATAGAAAAAAAAATACAAGCTAGAATTAGGGTACAAATTCAGCTCAGGAACACCTGATAGGGAAAGTCAGTGTTTTAATTTGACAGGAATATCAGCTCTGTGAACCCAAGGAGAAACCCTGAAAACTTCTTCCTGATCTATGTGAACTCTTACAGAAGATGAGACACCAGGAGAAAGTTAACCATAACTTTAATTTCATTAGGGTGCTTTATATTCTTCTATGTCCAAATGTGGCAATCTTTTTCTTCGTGGTTTTCATTAATTATTACAAAAATAATTTGTGATAAGGTATCACAATACTCTTTTAAACTATTATTAACTATCCCTAATCTCCATATTTTAAAAGACCAGAGAACGTTCTTAATATGTAACAATAGACCCTATGCACCTGCAGTAGGACTTTGTAGCACACCAACCAGCAGCCTGCCTCCCACAACACACACACAGATATCACTTAGTGATTGAGAAAGACTTTGAGGTACACCCAAACTTTATTCCTCACTTGGAGCCTCACTTGGAATAAATGGATTTGTTCTAAACATTTCTGTAACCAAAACCTAGTCTCTGAACACAGTGTCCTGTGTTCAAATCTCCTTCAGGCAACTCTGCAATTACCAACGAAGGCAGAAAAATCTCTGGCTGCTACTTTTGGCCATATGTTCTCTCTGCTACATCCAGTCCAGTTTAGCCTCGCCTTCTCCACCAACAATTACCTCCCAATGACCTTCTCTGGGTCTCCGTTAACCATTGTGATATTGTGAGCAAATCCACGTACATTCTTGATGACTTCTGAAGATAACCTGTTCATTTCCTTGATCACACTGAAATCAAGCTTTCTCCTGATGGCACCAATTTTCCCAACATTTTTATCAGAAGTGGTTTCCTTGTTTGTTATGCTTTTTAGAGTCTGTTAGCTTAGCTCCACTTATCAACAAAGCTTCCCCTTTGTAAACACATCCATCTACTTATCCCACTCTCTGTGTATCCATTATTTATCAACTTTTGAACCTTTTTTTTTCTAATTTTCATGGTAAAATTTATCATCAAACTTCAACAAGCCTCATCACAAATCCATTCCAATTCCATCCTTGAGAAGCACAGACACCTCTCCCAATCTGATCTGACTGGCTATGGCATCAATTCAAATGATGAAGTCCATAAATTTTAATAATTCCATTTCTCCTTTGGTGGTCCTTTCTGATCTTCTCTCTTTCCTCATTGTATAGCTTCCTCTGCTGGGCCAATTACTTTCTTCCTTATTTAACTTAGACTCCAGAATTCAATTTTCCAACCATATTTACATTAGCACTTTTGAATATCTTTCCATCCCAATGAAATCCACACTCCTTTTCCATTATAGCATTCTTCCCAATAATAACAAAGTAGTTTCTTTCAACACTTGTTACCCATATTTTCCTTAGTCTGTTTGCCTTATAATTTTGATTATGTTTGCTCATATAGTTGTTGATTTTTAAAAATATTTTTGGGTAGCCTGATCTGTCAGTCTTTTATTTCCAATAAAAAAATTCAGTAGCATATCCTTTACCTATGTCTGGACATAGACGTTACACAGATAGATTTGAAGTTCAAATATGGTCACTTCGACAAAAATTTGTTAAACACCAATACACTAGGCAGGGTGGAGGTATTAAAGATTAGCTCTTGATCTTAAGGAGTTTGCAATCTTTGGTAAAAATAAACACATAAGCAAATTTCAATATTACACAGCAAATGCAATGAGAGATGTCTGTCAGCATACAGGAGCACAATAGTAAATGATTCTTGGAAGGCAAGAAAGTGAAGGGATGCATTAAGAGGTAGATGGAGTTTGACTTCAATCTTAAAAGTCAGAAAGTGGTATCTGAGAAAGAAAGAAAAAAGGCAGAGGTTCTAGAAGGAGAAAACAGCAGGTTGTGTACAAGACAATAAAAGCTGCTGGGCGTACACAAAGAGCACCTATGTCCTGTCACCTTTTGAACTTGAATTTCTCACATAAAAATAGCTCCTGCATGTATTCTAAAAAGCCCCTGTTTCAATAACAAATTAAATGATATTAAGAGTATTCAAACGAAAATGCTGAAAGAATTCATTTGGGGAAGTTATTGCAAACCTTCCTACAGTTTGGGGACCCTATCCTGTAGTTTCTTGAAATCCCTGAAGAGTCATAAGCAGAAATGTTGCCTGGTTAGTTTTATGTTAATATATATATATATATATTTGTATTGATTTCAGAGAGGAAGAGAGAGGGAGACAGAGATAGAAACATCAGTGAGGAAAGAGAATCATCGATTGGCTGCCTCCTGCACACCACCACTGGGGATCAAGCCCCACAACCTGGACCCATGCCCTGACCCTGGAATAGAAACCTGACCTCCTGATGCATAGGTGACATTCAGCCACTGGGCCACACCCACCAGGCTAGTTTTATGTTTTGGTAGCTTTCTCCAGTGGCTGTGTGAGCAATGAATTTAAGTGGAGAGAAAATTAGAGGAATGGAAACCCGTTTGCAAGCTATTACAAGAGTCCAGTGAGAGCTGATGAGGATCTCAATGAGGATCTCTTATCATAATAGAATTGATAAGAAGGGAAGGACTTCAGAAATATTTCGCATATAAAATCAGCAATTTGGGTGACTGATTTGATGCACTAGCTAACTACACTGCGGAAATAATGGAACAGCAAGAGGTCAGGGAAGCGATGTGAATTCTGATTTTGACAGGTTGTGGCTGAGTTGCTAATTGGAACATCAAATGGAACAGACAGTAGAGAGTCTGAATTTTAAGGGAGAGCTTAGGGATGGAGATAGCCGGAAGAGGCATGATCATGTTCTGGACAGCTAAAATTCAGAAACTACCTGATTTTCCCCAGTAAATGTCAAAGTACCTTTGGAAACCTGAAGAAGATGTCTTTCCATTGATCCCTCTATCTCCTAGCACTGGTGCTCCCCTCTACACAGTGGTCCCCATTTATTCACCAGGGATACATTCCAAGATCCCCAGTGGATGTCTCAAACCATGAATAATACCAAACCTGGTCTATTTCTTTTCCTATAGATACACACCTATGATAAAGTTTAATTTATAAATTAGCCATAGTAAGAGATTAACAATAAACTAATAACATATAAAAATATACTGTAATAAAAATTATGTGAATATGGTTTCTCTCTCTCTCTCTCTCTCTCTCTCTCTCTCTCTCTTTCTCTCTCTCTCTCTCTCTCTCTCCCCCTCTCCTCTTACTGTACTTACCCTTTCACTTAGAGGAAGCACTTATGGCTTCTCTTTGACATAGTGAACTGCCAGCATCACTACGCTCGCACTTCGGGGCCATTATTAAATAAAATAAGGGTTCCTCGAATACCAGCCCTGCAACACTACAATAGTCAACCTGATAGCTAATATGGCTACTAAGTGACTAAGGGGCAGGGAGTGTGTACAGTGTGGAGACATGATTCATGTTCAAGATGGAACAAAGTAGTTCGTGCAAGATTTCTTCACACTACTCAGAAGAGCATGCAATTACAAAATATGTTTTTATTGATTTTGTTTTTTAGATAGAGAGTGAGGGAGTGGGAGAGAGGAATAGAAACATTAATGATGAGAGAGAATCATTGATCAGCTGCCTCCTGCATGCCCCCTAGAGGGGATCAAGCCCATTACCCGTGCATGTGCACTGACCAGGAATTGAACTATGACCTTCTGGTTCATAGGTTGATGCTAACTACTGAGCAACACCAGCCGGGCCTGGCACACAATTTAAAACCTATAAATTGTTTGTTTCTGAATTTTCTATTAAATATTTTTGGACAGTGGGTAACTGAAATCGCAAAAAGTGAAACCACAAATAAGGGGGGACTACTGTATTATAATTTCTCTGAGGATTCAGGCTATCCTTTCTTCATCTCTATATCCCTTGCAGAATAATGGTGTATCTCTTAGAAGAAAGCATCACTTAATAAATTTTTATTGAAGTAAAAGGTCCTTAATAGTAAAGAATATCATTTCAGTCCACAAGTATTGAATGGGTTAAATTTATGTGGAATACCAGAGGACAACAAGATACCACAGCCCGACATGCATATGTTCCATTGACAGATAAGTCGGAGACTAGAACCCAAAGCAAAGAAAAAGAGGTCAGACTTGCATGGCTCAAGTTTCAAAGGTAAAACATCACCTAAACAATTGCCTAAAGAATATACCAGTGTATGTGTTTAATCACCTCCAACCTGACAGAGTCAAGTCTCAAAAATGTGGCTCAGATTCAGAAAACTATAAACTTGGGCTCTGAGCAATAGTAGCTTCTTCAATATAATTCCACGAATTAAAATCTGGAGTGGCCGGGCCTGTGTGCTCAGTGGTTGAGCCTCAACCTCAGAAGGTCATGGGTTCGATTCCCCGTCAGGGCACATGCCCTGGTTGCAGGCTCAACCCCCAAAGGAGGCATGCAAGAGGCAGCCGATCAATGATTCTCTCTCATCATTAATGTTTCTATCTCATTCTCCCTGTCCCTTTCTCTCTGAAATCAATGAAATTATATTTAACAAATCTGGAGTGAATACTGAAAAGATGGAAACAGTTTGTTCACTTTGGGGACAAAGTAAATTAGGCTTGGATAGTTATATGAATTCAATTAGGAAAATTGAAAGCACTATTAGTTTCCATTTAGATAACTTCTTTATTCCCAAATGTGTTTTTTTTTTCTTTTCCCTTTTTGTTTTCCATCTTATAAGATATTCCTTAGGAATTTTTCAAGAAATTTTCTCTTTACCTTGATATGGGAACTGAAATCTAGGGAAATTCCAGTGAAAAGGACATGCTACCATCTGATTCCAAACTATTTTTAACCCCTTCCCCAGCAGAAACGTGTATACACGTTTTCACAAAATGTTCTTTTTTCAGTCGTCGACGAGTATACTCGTCGACGACTGAAAAAAGAACATTTTGTGAAAACGTGTAGACACGTTTCTGCCGGGGAAGGGGTTAATCCTAAATCACAAAACATTAATGAAACAGAGGTGTTTTCCAAAACACGAAAAAAACTTTAATTTATTTTGCTGATATTGCTTTTATTTGACTGTCTTTGAGAGTAGATCTTTTAACTGTTATTTAATTATAGTGAAACTTCTGTATTAGGGGAAAATAATCCAGAAGAACCGAAAGACAGTATATAGCATTCAAACATAATTCAAAAATGGTTCTGTTGCTGCACACCCCTCATTTCAGTATCATTCAGGGTAGGAAAAAGGAGGTTAGACGACAATATTCTGGAATGTTAATTTCATGCTCTGGAGCTCTTAGGTAATGTTACAGAGTGTGGCAAAGTGATAAAAGTTTGTTAGGTTCATCGTCTATGACCATTCCTGGAGAATAACCGGAAAAACTGCAATTAGATATTCTCAGAAACTTGTGCTTTCAAGTAAAAGGAAAATGAAAACAGTAAAATAATCACTCAATGAGGCTGATGGATAGCTGGGGGCAGATTCCTCTTTATGGAGGTAGTCTCACTACGATTGGTCCACACAAAGGTCCTCATGAAACCTGAGACTGCACAAGCATACAATGGCAACGCTGTCTCTCCACTGATAACGTGTAAGTAATATAACCAGATGACGTCTGTTCTGAAGTACTTAGGTGCTATGATCCGTGGCTAACTATAAATGACAACTGCCCAGTGGGTTGGAATGCACAGAGCAAGGTTTATTATAAGTTCAACTAACTTGAGGTTTTATGTCTTCACTTTCAAAAACGTTAGAGTTT
Source organism: Myotis davidii (assembly GCF_000327345.1). Lineage (NCBI taxonomy): Eukaryota > Metazoa > Chordata > Mammalia > Chiroptera > Vespertilionidae > Myotis > Myotis davidii. Next base: position 7,270,722 of record NW_006289813.1, on the reverse strand, counting down.
ATGTTCTCAGACTTCTCCCACTGTGTTTTGCTGTGAATTTCAAGCTTGGTTTCATCCTGGATGATGACCATTTAGTGAACTGTGATGCAGTTCCAAGTACGGTGGCTTAGTCTACCAGGCAGAGAATGCGATTTACTCTCTTGATATGAATCAACATTTTATTTGGGGCAGAACTTTATAGTAAGGTATGTGATGAAAGATAAAACAAGAAGCAAATAAGGCATTGATGGCTTTTCTCAACATCACAATGCATGTATTTTGTTAAAATATGTTTATTTATAAAAATTCTGGAAGCCCAAAGCAAGATATCACCCGACATATTAAATATACTTCTCTACTAGAGACCTTATAATATTGCATATCTGTTATTGTATGTATTCCTTATTTTCCAAAAGCTATGGACTGCTTAAGGCAAAAACAAATGTTAAACTTTTTTAATACTGGATCTGGAATATGTTGGGGGAACAGCAAAATATTTATTGAATGAAAAAAAGAAATAAAAATAAGCAATCAATAAATATGACAAGTGATAGGTGCAATGTGTACCTCATGGTCTGAGAGATACAGAGTTACATAGAGTTCCTTCGAGTCCCAATACTGCTTTGTCATTTAGTTGTTTTTAAAAGTTACATACTATATTACTTCATAATATAATTATATCAATACCAGGTATACATATATACACACATATACATATTTAGTAATCATCCATTTTGCACTTTTTAGTAAGAAATAGTATATTATTTTAAGCAAACAGTATTTTTCCTATTAATATAACTGAAATTCAGAGGAAAACACAACATCCCTATCTAAGGAAATTTGGTTAAATAATGTGTCAATTAATAGAAATACATGCTTTTAAAAAGTTACCCTAGTTCTCAATCCTAGTAAACATTGGTTTTGTATCATTGTTGTCCATTATTCTATTCTCATACATCTTCTTCCCTGTAATAAAGAGACTCCATTTTTTTTTTATGTTGACTACCCTTATATCCCACCTCTCCTGCTTTATCTCTGCCCTACATCTGGCAAACTGGGGAGAAACTCAAACCACATAAGCCTCTACCAAGCAACACCTGCAGCTTGGCTCCACCCCTTAAAATCCATAAAATCCTCAAGCCAGTCAATATCACTCCTAAAAAATTATCAATTATGTACGTAACAGATGCTTTATTAATGTGTGTGTGTGTGTGTGTGTGTGTGTGTGTGTGTGTGTGGCGTAGGGTTATTAGTCTCAACATTCAAACCAAATTTTGGGTGAGTATTCATCTAAATCTACTTAATGGCTAAGGAAGTCTAATATTCTATATGTTGGTTATTTGGTTTTCTTCCTCTGCTCCTTTCTTTAAGCTAAAATAACGTGTCCCCAAGTTACACTAAGAAGCTAGCCAAAAGGAACTGCAGCTTTAATACAGCAAAAACTTAAAGGAGAGTATGGAAGTGATATTATTATTAGCAGAAATGAAAAACATTCACCTGCCTAATTCTCAATTGGCCCCGACATCAACAGTCTTCTAGAATATGCTCAAGCAGCGTTACTAGCAGAAGGTGCTGAGAGAAGCAGGAAATGGCTCTTTTTACACCTAGATTTGATTAGCCTCTTGCAGGGCATTAATATAAGGGTATGCGGCAGCATTTCCAAAACTAATGTTAAGGAAATTAATACAGACAGGGGAAAAGTGGATTTTCCACATTTATATAGCACATTCTCAAGAAGAAGAAATAAGCCACCTATGGCTTCTTCATAACACAATAGCTATGTAACATACAACTTAGAGTTTACTATGTGCCAAGTATGGTGCTAAGCATTTTACATACATTATTGCATTTATCATTATACAAATCCTACTGATTAGGTGTTCTTACTTTGAGATATAGCCACATCCAAAATCCATTACATTGCTTCAAATCTAACATTGTTAATGCTAAGAATTTTCTTGCTTTCTAATAATTTTTTGAAGTATTATTGGCCTTTATGGAGCTAATCAACTGGCAAGTTTGACAAAGGAGAACCTTTTTATACTGTGATGTAGGGAGACAACATTATCCATCACAGACAGTTGCCCTAAAAAAGTAGAAAGAGATGTAAGTCATGCTGTTGACTTCAACATATTTATAGTTACCTGAGGAGATAATATGACACCATAAGTTTGTGTAGTTTTTAATAATTTGAAGTGTTAATTCATTACATTAATACAAATGTTTTATATGACAAGTACATTTTCTAAAGTATTAATGTTTAAATATTACTTTTAAATTTCTATTGACCTGAGTTATTCATACCCTCTGTCTTTGGAAAAAGAAAATGTTTCTGTTTAAAATAGCTAAGAATGTCTAAGAATTCATCTTAAAGCTAATTATGTATAACCAATAGGTATATAATTTAAGTAGAAAACAGCAGGGGGAGCTCAAACTCTGGTTGGACAAATTAAAGATTGACTTCAAGAGTATTGAAAAATTATAAGACAATTTTGAAGAGTAGAAAAAGTTAGAGTAGATTAGAATAGAGATGCATAGTGAAATTATTAGTTGGCCTTTTGTAAAGGCTGAAATAATTACCAGCAAATGGTAAACTAGCTACACGGAAGAACACTTTCTAGTAGAAAACACTTCAAAAGGCTCAGTAAAAATGACTATGACAAAATGATTAAACTTGCACAAATCACTAGATCAGGAAAATGTAAATTACAGTGACATGCCACTATAAATCCATCAGGATGGCTAAGACGAGACTGTGGAGTAACCAGAAAAACTGCGACAGGATGGATTGAAATAGAAATTGGAAAAACTAGTTGGGAAAACTGTTGGCAGTTTTTTAATTTTAAACTGAAAAGCTCATGTCTCATGATCAAGCTGTTTTATTTCTGGCTATCTACCCAACACAAATGTACACTTACATAAACAAAATTATATGTAGACTAATGTTCAGAGCAGCATGATTTGTAAAACATGTTTATCAGCCATAAAATGAATAAATAATTTATGGTGTGTTTATATGAGGATGAAAATGAAATGCAACCATATATATAAAGACAGATTAACTTTCCAAATGTAATGTTGAGAAAAAGAGAAGCCAGACACTCAAGGGTACATGCTCTTTAGTGAATAATATCACCTATGGTCAGGATAGCAATTACTCCTGGGGGGCAAGTTGGTAATGCAAATAAAATGTTCCCTGGTATTATTATATCTAAATACATTAAAGACATTTATTATCTTTGGTTTCCCATTTTCATTGAAATGTGCCAGACTAATACACTTATAAATAGCTTCTCTTCTGGTCAGTATTTTTAGCAGGTTCTAATTCACAGGCATTCAAATGGGAGGTGCTGGTATTTAGCTCCAATTATCTCATGATTTTGCCCTAGTGATTAATTCTCTTACCAGATTGAATAAATATCCATATTTTTTTGCTAGTGGCAAAACAGTGATTTTAGTTTTGCAAGCAAAAATAATGTTTACTCTCTATTATCATTGTTGAGTTAAAAATGTAATCATAAAGCATGCTTAGGGATTTATTGCTGTCTGAATACTCTGGCCCCAACCCTTATGGTGTAGGTGAGTCATGATGAAAATAACAAATGGACATTATTAATTGTCTGTTATGTCAGTGCTAGGATGTGTAATATGGTGATTGTGTAAGAGAGGGGGGAATAGGATGTGATCCCTCACCTCAAGGAGATTATATCAATTTACAGAGAGATCATTAAAAGGTCCCAAACAATGGTGAGTCATATCAAATAGTTTGGGGTCAATATAGGATAGGGTACAGGAGTCTAATAAAAAATAAGAGAGAAGGAAGGAAGGAGGGCAGTAGCCAGGGAATACTTCATGAACTAGGAATTGCAATGGACCTTAAAGAAACGGAGAATTTTTCTGTCAGTCACCCCTCAATTTACCAGTTTCATATTTTGCCATATCCATATTTCTACTTCCTGATTTTTGTCGTATCTGATTTCCCCCATACCATTATCTATTTTAAAAATTTTGAAGTAGAATACTTTTTGAAAACCCTACATGCCTTTATTTAAAGGGACTCTTTATAGCACTACCATAAATGGACAGGCCATTCCACTCATCATAAAGTAGGGGAAGGTATCTGGAAATAAATAAATGAGAATAGAACAACCTTACTCTTTTCTATCCAGGGAATGCTACTTTCCAAAGGTTCTGGGCTAGAGGCCAGTTTTGCCTTTGTTTAAAAGAGATATTAAACAGATATTAAGAAACGTTAGAGACTTACACTGATATGAGACTTTCTCACGTTCTTCCTTCCTCCCTTCCTTCCTCCCTTCCTTCTTCTCTCTTTCCTCCCTTCCTCCAAATGACATAACTTCCTGATGGATTCTAGAAAAGTTACCTGTCCTAACACCATCCCCTACCTCTCCCTGACCCAACACTTCACTCATGTCCTCCTCTTATCGGTCATGAGGCAACCCTCTCACCCCTCTGTTATAACTGTTGATGCACTTGGAATTCTAGATCTGTCTTCCCCAGGTGGTAGGAAAGTGCATGGTAAATAATAAGCACTTAAATATTCATTAACTGTTAAGGCTGAATGTTGACTATTGATGTACATGAAGATATGAAAACAGTAGCTGATAGTTTATTGAAAATATAAAAGGTTTTTTATATTAATTTACATTTCATATAAAGTACTGCTGGCTCTAAATACATTAAAAAGGGTGCTGAATGTACAGGAACAAGACTAAAAGAAGATTGTATAATCTCCCACATTCACAAATTTAAAAAATACAGTACAATTTAACTAAGCCAACGATTAAGGTAGAGTATATTTCAGAATCAATTCAGCTCCATAGAGGAAATAGATTTAAAATTTACTTGGAATAGCCATTAAATGACTATCATTTAAATATTTGAACTAAGAATAGCCATGTGGAAATGTAAGAAAAACTCAATACAAAAGGGTGTTTATTTGGATTGTAGTTTTAAAACAATCCCTCTGAATCAAGGTCGATATTCATATATTTGTGTTCATGATACGGGAGTGCACTTTATTCTCCTATAAAGTCAAGTCCCAGATACAGTTGCTAGCCCCACACAAACAGCTTCACTAGCTACTGTTTTATGCAAATGGCCATCAAGTAGCCAGAGGTGATCCTCTAACATTGTTACTTCCAGGTGTGTGCCAGATGTTTAATCTGTACATTAACTCATTTAGGCCTCCAGAGTAACTCTTAATATACCAAAGCTATAGTTTGAAAGGACCATTTTATTTCCAAGAGAGCTGGAGAAATTGCCAATGATTTTTAACACTTGCTTATTAAAGTGTGAATTCCAGGCAAAGAATCTTGTGGTCAGGTCAGATTGCTTTATGCCACTTGACATTAACAATCTACAGGATGTGATGCTGAAATGCCTGTTATTTTCAGAGCATTGCACATGGAGAACGTCCCCAATTTACAGAGGGCCTCCACTGCTCCCGGGATGCATTTCAGTTAACCTGAGTGAGAATTATCCTTGAAAGGGACAGGAAGGTTAGGAGCAGGACAACACTGAATTTTCAACATTCACAAGGCATAAGGTTTAGTAGTATTTGCCTTGCAACAGAAAAATCTTCCATCACAGTGAATATGAGTATGTATTAAGCATCATCAAGTAGGCTTAACTCAGTTCCTGCCCAATTAGCTTGTAATTTAATTACTAGTCCTAAATGCAAATCCTCTAAATTGGGGTAGTTGGTTTTGAAATTGAAAGCAACCAATACCATTATTGTCAGTGGCTCTGTAGTGCCTGCCTCTTTCTTCCTTTTTCCCCTTTTCCCTTAGTCATACATTGTGCTCACACACATCCATCCCTCCTTCATTTTTTCCTCACTGAAAAGATGGAAATCACGGTTACCTATAAAGGCACAAACCTGGTGATCAACATAAACGTGTAAAATCCATACTACAATTTTGCACCTGTGCATCATGTTTATAGACAATCTAACTAATTTATACAGTTATCAAATATTAGCTTTGGACCATGAAAACATTCCTAGGACTTTTGTACAAACTGACAGACTTTGGGGTTTGTTTCCATATAAATCCCACACATCTGCCTTTCCTATATAGTTTCTGAGAGGGCTCCATATCTGATCATTGCCTAGGATGTCTGACAGGATTAGATGCTATACCTTATTCTGCACTGTAGTCTCTCTTGGTCCCTCACGTGTAGTAGGATCATAGAGGGTCACTCACTAAGATAGAAAATGGAGAAGTGGCTGCCCCTAAGAAAACGACCTCATAACTAGAATGAGCTGCTTTGTTAAAAAAGAAAAAAAAAAGATACACTCCCCTTTACCAAAACAAACTCTTGTAGTCCATAAATATTTTCATTTTTTAAGAACTATGAAAAATAGCTGTACAGCAAAAATGCCCTACCATTGCTTCCTGTGCGCTGGGCCCCACGGCGGGGCCTGTGGTGTGGTACTCCTCTCCAGATGGGTGTCCTTCAGCAATGTCACAGGGCACACAGTCCCACGGAAGCTGACTGCACAGCTTCAAAAAAACATATGCTGCAGCCTGGTGTACAAACCACCACGAGGCAGGGAGGAGACACGTACCCCCACTTTCAGTGTCAAAGAGTGTTTCTTTGAAGCCCTGAAATCACTATCTGGTTCTTTGCAGACACGAGTCAATGACAACGAAGGGGACCAGGCAGGGGAGACACAGGCTGACGGCCACGACTCGCCATTCTCTTGGTTGTTTGACTACAAAACATTAAAACTGGGAGCTTTTGTTAAAACAAATTAGTTGATGCTTGCTTCAATGCCTGGTTACCTCGATTGTTATTTTAGATAAAGTCAGGGAAAGCTGAACATTATATTTTTATTATTTATTACAATTACTGTTTTAGGAAGTCAGCTTCTCCTGTTACCCAATACCACAGGGAATCTGCATGTTGGTTCGGCTTGAAAATGGCCAAAAGAATCTTTTCCAAGTGCTTAATTTTATTTCTTAGTTCTCCTTTTGTTGTTTACAAAGCCATTCCCCTATGAATATTTTATTCATTTCCATTTTTCTCTATTACAAAGAATGCGTTGGGGAAATTTTTAGTTAAAAATGTATTTTTCTTCTTATGTCAAAATGAGTGCTTATAAGAGAAAATGCAGAAGAACAAAAAAAATGTGAATATTTAAAAGTATTTACAATCCTACTTAATATGAAATAATTGCTGAAAGGTTTGGTGGTATATATGTGTGTTACCAGTGTGTTCATATATTTATCCTTTACTCTGAGAATAAGCATATATATAAATTTGAAATTTTATATATATGTAAATAAACAAAAGCATGGATTTATAAAAAATGAAAGGTACTATACTCTTAATAGCATGCGTGTTTTTAATCTTGTAAGGCTTCTGAAGTACCCAAAACAGTAACAATCTTCAGCAATATGTTTGCAAAGTTTGTATTTAAAAAAATATTTTTTTATTGATTTTAGAGAGGAAGGGAGAGAGAAAGAGATATAGGAACATCAATGATGAGAGAGAATAATTGATCGGCTGCCTCCTGAGTGCCCCCTACTGAGGAACGAGCCTGCAACCTGGGCATGTGCCCTGACCGGGAATTGAACCATGACCTCCTAGTTAATAGGTTGGCATTCGACCACTGAGCCACACTAGCCAGGCAATTTTGTATTTTTTTAATCACCAAAGAAAAGTGTATTATAGCCAGCAAAAAATAGAGAGTTCACTTGAAAGTTATCCTCCTAACATTTGAGAGAGATTAGAATGAAAGAGGCCCTGAAGTACTTGATTTAAATGCGATAAAGTGAAATCTAACTTCCAACATTCAAGTCTTCTTTTACAAAGTAGAATAAGGCCCATTCTCATTCTTTCAAAAATGTTATATACTTAAGGAGTTGTGGTGTCTCTAGCTGAAAGGAATAATTTTATAACCTTGCTTCTAAATTGTATACAATTCCACCTATTTTGATTCTGCTGTCACAGACATTTAATTAACAAGAGTCACTGTAGCAAGGGGTTTGGCTATAATTTGACTGAGTCACCCATTTCTGAGTCATCTACTTCTGATTTGTTTTAAAATCAAGTGCAAGATACTTGGCTAATATAGAAGCACCATGGGCTAGGGCCTGAAAAGAACCAACCAACTATAACCTCCTTTGATGCACCCCTAGCTTCATTCCAACCTTCTATTTTGCTAACAAAAGTTAATTTTTATTCATTAAAAGGCATTTCCTAGGCACCTTTCTGTTATATCTCAAACACCAAGTCCCCAGCTCACCCTTTTTATTTAGTTAAACATCAACAATCATCCAAAGCCTATAATATTAATTGGATATTTAAAAATAAGCAAAATTTTACAAAGGAAATAGATCTTTGATAACAGAAGTTTGTAATTAGCAGAGGGATTATAATTAAGTGGCATATGTAAGATCACATCTATGTGTGTCAGAAAACAAATTAATACATAGTAACATAAGCAACCGAGATCCTAAAAAAACATAGATAAATCTTGTTTAAGAAGAACTGAGGGGGAAGTGACAAACTTTATAAAGAAAAGGGGTCTGGTTGGGGAAAAGAGTCAGATGACTTCGAGCTGGGAAGAACAGCTAGCAGAATGGATGACAGAATCAGGATATAAAAAGGGCTTAAAGGCCCAAATCTAACAATATGGAGTTAAATAGGGACACAAACAAACACATACACACCTGAGTGATAATCAGGGGGAAAGGAGTTGGTGGCTAAGCTGATGTGTTTGTCAATATGACAATACAAAGAGCCTATGTGATTTAAAGTCATGAACTTAGATAATGTCCAGGATGAGGTAAAAAAAAAAAAAATCTGTGATGCTCTGAGTTCCTTGAGTCACATTAGAAATACTTTTTTCATCTCTGAGCCAGAAATTTAAAAAAGGAGGTTGGGAGATAAGAGTAAACCTAAATGTGAGTAACTAGGAAATGAAATGATAGATGCTGTAACATAAGGGTATTTAACGTAAGGAAGAGAACCCAGAGGGGACAGACATTATGGTTACAGATTCAAGAGAGTGCCATTTCACTGGCCTTGTGGGCCTCCAAGCTGCAGAAATAGGAGCAGTGCTACTTGGGAGCTTTGTGGAGGCAGAGACTGGTTCGGTGAAAGCAAGAACAAGCCAACAAGACAGAGCTGGCCATACACAGAAGAGCTGCTGGGAGAATGGTGAGTTCTGTGTGAGCATCCACAGCAAGAGCCTGCGCTGGCCTTTGAAAGGCCAAGTCATGGTTTGCACTAGTTCTGAACCAGAGGGCATTCGTGTCTCCCTCCAACTTGCAAATTCTGGTTCAATGAGAGGTTTGTACTCTCTTCTTTGCCTTCTGCTGTATTTTCAATTTACCTTCATTTGAACTAAATTTTGGTACTCTTTACCCCTCAACTTGAACTATTATATCTTTAAAAATATGCTGACCAACTTAAGGTTTTGAAATATAAACAATATATGGCCAAAGATTTGCTAAACTCTCATAGCATAACACTCTACCTATTTCCCTGGAGCTATCCCCCGAGGCATGAGACAGTAAGCACCCTGGCTGAAAATAGCTCTTTATGACATGATATACTAAGAACTGAATTTAGAATAGTGTCAGTTCCTATGGGCCTGTCAGGATCTAAAGAACATAAAATACTTGGCAGCATGTTTCATACTGAGAGTTCAAGGCACTGCCCCCATTATAGGACCTTTTACATTTAATATGCATATGGATCACCTGAGATTTGGGAAATTGCAGATTGTAACCCAGTAGGTCTGGGGTGGGGTCTAAGAATATGCATTTCTACCAAATTCACAGGTAACAGTCATGCTGCCGGTTCATGGAAAAAACTTTGAGTAGCAGATAAGGCATATTTCCTGTGAAGCACCATTGCAGTAATTACCTGGGTATCTTTTTGCTTTATATATTAATATATCTACTGACACAGATCATATTCTCCTTTCAATAAACATTAAAATATATGGTTCAATAAAACAAAAAGAATCAGATATCCAATTTTAAGAGGTACTTAAGAGGATGACTATACAAAAACCACTGACTTGGTCTTCTTAATCAGATTACTGGGAGATATCAATGAACAATTCCGCCAAGATTAATGGCTCAGTTTGCATTGGATTAGTAGTTGAATTTTATTTATTGAATATGTGAGAGTCTTGGTAACAGTTACAATTGCTTTCTTTTTCCTGGCACTCAACTTACTATAGCAACACTGCAGTATCAGATAGAGTCTGGGATCAGTGAACTGTTGGTGGAGGATGATGTTGAGTAGATGGTCCCAAAGAAACTAATCTGAACGTCCCCCAAGTTGTTTGCTTTAGACCGAGTTTTAAAGTATCTTTAAAAAAATGGTGCAAATTAAATAGTAGTGATTTTTTCATGTATTCTTCAGAAAATATGAAAAGTGACATTATTTACACCAGAATGTTTATATCATTATAGAAAAATCAGGCTGTCAACTTTTGAGTTTTGAGACTTTACCTAAATTATCAGATATGGTTACTGGGGGCAGTTTGGATATTTGGGAATAGTAATTGGTCTTTAGATGTTGATATTTAAGGATCTACACAGGCAGGATCATTGTCCTATATTGAGAGACTTTGGCTTCGTATTCTCTCCGTCTAAAGCTATCCTTCCCCTCACCTCCTTCAAGTCTTTACATAAATGTCAAGGTGGATGGCGACTCTATCTACAGTTGTATCCACTCCTGATACTTCCCTGATTTATTTTCCTTCTTAGTACTTATCACTATGCAACATACAACATATTCCACTTATTTTTTTTGAATATTGTCTGTCTTCCTCTACATTAGTTTTCTATTGCTGGTATGACAAATTACTATAAACTCAGTAGTTTAATAAAAAAAATTATTATTTATAGTTCTGTAGGTCAGAAGTCTAACCAGGCCTCACTGGTCTAAGATCAAGGTATTGGCAAGGCTGCATTCCCTTCTGGGCCCTGTGGGGAGCAACTGTTTCCCTTTCTTGCCACCATTGCTTGGTTCCTGAACTCTTTACTCCATCTTCAAAGGCAGCAAAGCTGCAACTTTCTGACCCTTCTTTTGTCATGAAGCTTGTCTCTAATCATCAGAAAACAGTCTCTGCTTTTTAAGGACTTATGTGATTAGCTTGGGCCTACCTGGATAACCCAGGACAATGCCTACTTCTCAAGGTTTCAGTCACATCCGCAAAATCTCCTTCTCCATGTAAGATCACATAGGCAGAGGTTCTATGGGGTAGGGAGTGCCATCTTCGTGGGGGCTGTCATCCCATCTACCGTAGCCCTCACTGGAATATAAGCTCTATGAGGCCAGGAAATCTTGTTGGTTTTGTTGTATCCCAGCACTCAGAACAGCATCGGGCACACAGTTTGCAATCAGTATTTTTTCCAATTAAAGAATGAATAAAAGGCACATTTGGTTGGTGATGAGTGCGTATTTGAAGTGTATATGCTAGAACACATACTTCTGTTTGCTGTGTTTGAAAAGTACATCATCTGAATTGAATAAACCTTAGCGCTTATTTGAAAAAACAAGATGACCACTTTGTCCAATACACAGTGATTTCGAGTCAATATGATTACGTTAAAATGGTTTGAAAATTCTTAAATAAAGTATTAACGACTATACTTTTTAAGTTGGTCTTAGGATCCTTATCTAAAAATATATGTTTCATGTAGCCATGACTCTGTTTCTCTCTTGTTCGTTCTCTCAGCTGTCAGAGGCAAGCAGGGAGAGGGGGACTAGATGAAAGAAGGTGAAGATTGGCAACGAACATATATACATAACCCACAGACACAGACAAGAGTGTGGTGATGGCCAGGAAGAAGGGGGAGGAGGTAGGGACTGGGTGGAAGAGGACAAAAAAGGATATTGGGAAGATTCTACAGAGAGGTTGTAGCCTTCTTTGGTTTCTCCTCATGCCAGACATGCCATCCTCAGGGCCATGGCCCCAGGCTGAGTGCAGCGTGCTTCGACCATCTTAGGTGGTGATGGGGTAGCAGGAGGCTATGGGCCTTTCATCTCCAAACCTCAGTCTAGTCCAGGCTTTTACCACTTTGGGCAAACCACTGCATTTCTCCATGATTCCCTTCTACCGAAAGCCTCTCATTCTCAGTAACATGTTACTAAGGATGTTGGCACTACCAGTCTTCTTGTTTCATTTCCTTAGGAAAGGACTAGAACATGATTCATCCAACATACTGTCTTCATATAACACAAGTTTATAACTGGTATCACAGTAAAGATAATAACATGCCAGCAAAAGCTTACAGAACTTTTTTGTTATTTTTTTTCTAAAACTAGTGGCCAGAACTTTTACCATTTGTAGAACACCTGTACAAGAAAATGAACTTCTCCAACTTTATTGACAAAACTTATGAATTAAAAAAAAATCCAATATACCTTTAAAAACAGTGGTTACCGGGAACTCATATGCCTATATTTACCAGAAAAGTAAAAATCAAAAGGTTCAGGATAGAATCTTCTGTTGTTTTTATAGGAAAAAAAAGATCTGTGATGCTAAGATTAGAAAACACTTATTTTTCTACAGGATTGATTTAATTAAACATACCAAAGTGGGTCAAAACAGCAGCAACGACAAAACAGTCTTAATATAGATGTGTTTGCTTCTGTGGGTCTGCGGCTCTATATGGATATTAGGCTGTTTGGTGGCAATCAAGCTATTCACTATTGGCCAACAGGTATATGCACTGTAGTGAAAGCTCAACTGTTAAGCTGGTGCAGTGATTCTCAAAGTGTGGTCTCCAGACCAGCAGCATTGGTGTCACCTGGAGATATCTTAGAAGAACAGCCCGGGGTGCTCACCACAGATCTACTGGGTCAAAAACTGTGGGGAAGGGACCCAGTAATGTGGGCTTAACCAGCCCCTCCAGGTATTCTGGTGCTTACTAAGGTTTAAAATCCCTTGGCTACTGTCATGGTGAATGCCCTTTTATTTTCTTTGGTAAAAGATGAAAATTGGGCCCTGGCCAGGTGGTTCAGTCAGTTGGAGCATCGTCCTATACACCAACAGTTCTGGGTTTGATGCCTGGTCAGGGCACATATGTAGGTTGTGAGTTCAATCCCCAATCAGGGTGCACATGGGATGCAACTGATTGATCTCTCTCTCTCTCTCCCCCTTTAAAATCAATAAAAACATATCCTTGGGTGAAGATTAAAATATGTGAAAATTGCTTAGCTAACTCATATCTAAATATTATGTAGGCAGGTTATTTTGAAAACATGATAGAACCTCCCCCGCAACCCAAAAATTCTCACTTATTCTTTGTCAGTTTATAGAAATAACTCATGCAAAAATAAACATTATTTATTACCTTAAATATTTTTCAGATATTAAGAGAAAGCTGGCATATTTTATTGGAATTCTCTCATAATTTAGATACATTTTTCAGAGGTTACTTCCCTCTCTCAACAAGGATCAAAGAGCCTCGGAGTGGAAACCTAAAACAGTAAAACCAAACAGACAGAATTCTTTTATATGCAACTATATTCTAAACCTTCAAGAATCTTTGAAAAATATGGGTATTTTCTCCTGCGAGTTAAATAATCACAAAGCACATAGATTGTTTTATTTTAGTAACTGGAGGTACCATTTTACCTACATAATTGCTGCCATAAAGGAGAAGCCACAGTGCTCAGAGCGCCCAGAGAACACAGCAGATGGTTATTCCTCGAGAACTAAGGAGAGTGTCCTGGAAAAGTGACTGTGGAACTGGGTCTGGATGGTACGTTTCCAGAGTATGGAATGGGGTTGAGTTTTTCCACAAGAGAAATTGTGTGTGCAATCCTGACGGGCCTCGTGGGTGAGCCTGCGCACAAGCGAGCTGCACCACACGGATGTCCTGTGTTAAGGGATTGGGGTGATTTCCAGGTAGCGGAGAGCCAGGAAGAGTTTCTGGGCTTTGGCTTTACATAACCCAACCTCCTGATAGGAAGATGTACTCTGGCAAAAGCGGGAGCTCTGAACTGAATCTCACAGAGACTATTGTGAGAGAATTCTGGCAATGTCTAACTTGGCAAAAGGATGGAACTGGAGAGCATTATGCTAAGCGAAATAAGCCAGTCAGAGAAAGATAAATATCACATGATTTCACTCATTTGTGGAATATAATGAACATCATAAACTGATGAACAGAAATAGATACAGAGACAAAGAAGCACCGAACAGACTGTCAAACTACAGCGGGAAGGCAGGGAGGGCTTGTGGGGAGGGGTGGAGGGGTGGTAAGACATCAACCTAAGGACTTGTATGCATGCATATAAGGATAACCAATGGACCAGACACTGGGGGGTGAGGGCATGTGCCGGGGGGTAGGGGGGCTGGGTGGGAGGTCAATGGGGGAAAAAGGAGACGTATGTACTACTATTTATAATAAATAAATAAAGTGAGCAATTAATTTAAAAAAAAAAAAGGCTGAGCCAAAGCAGGGGTGGTGGTGACGAAGAGAAGAACTGTAGAGACATTAGAGTTATGTTTAAATGTGATGGCTGAGGTGGGGGGACAAGCAGGAATCCTGAACTTCTTATTAAGTATTTCTTAACATGGGGTGTGATGCTTATTTTGCATTAATTATCCACACAAACTGTTGAAGGATAAATACAGCGTTTATGCTTGGATTGGAAGAGGGGCATGCCTCGCCTGTACCCAGCTGGTTGAGATGATCATTTTCAAAATGACAGGAAGGGATGGAAAGTAGCATCGCCGGGAAATAAGAGTAGGTGTGGTGGACACATTTCTTAACCAGCAGCTCTGTGAGTGGATGCTGGTGAGCCTTTAAAGCATTGGACTTACTGGGGACATTGAATGTACTGTTCCTGTGTCCTGTCCCTAGGAATTCTGAAGTCATTGCTCTGGAGGTCTGTCCTGGGCATGACATTTTTATAAGTCCCCCAAGTGATTTAGGCGGGTGATAACTACTGCTTGAATTTATTAGTGAAGCTGTTTCCAATTGGATAGTGTAGCTTTAAATTTTCATTCTGTTGATTTGCATAATAATAAGCTGTGATGCTAATGAAACCATGGGTCATATACTTGCTTCCTAGGGAATGATGTGAAAACAAACGAGATAATATGTGTGTGAAAGTACATTGAGCTGATACGTATCATGAGCACCAGTGTTTCAGACGTTTCCTATAACTTCTGCATAAATCACAGGGAAAATACAACAAAGAACCATAATTTCTTCACTTTTATCTTTGATGTGTAGGCTATAAATATTTTGCAAACCTTATCTTTCACAACTTACAATAAATACACCCTTTTTATTGACATAAGATGAGAGGCTTTTAGAGAAGGCATTAGAGAGCTATAAATGCAAACTGGATTTCAACATGCATTTGGGAGGCTTTAACTTTTCCTCATAAAATCCTCTAAGAGGCAGATTCTATAAATGCTAAAATGCCTAAGTTGTCTTTGCCTTGTGCATACTAACTACTCAGTGAAGATTCTGTGAATGCCTGAACACCACCAGCACATGTTATACTGTGATATGTTATACTAACACATTGGGACTGAGTTGTGCTAACAAGTTGATCTCCAGGCCTTAAAGAACAGTGACTGAAACAGCAGCAGCAACATCTGGGCAGAGGTGCAACTGCAAAGCTCTAAAATAATTAAAATGTTGGAAACAAAGAATGAAAATATTTCTTTAGGGCACTGATGCTAATAATTGTAACAAATAATTTTAACGATTTTGAGAAGAAGGGGGCAATAGAGGAAAAGAATAAAAAATGTTGATGCTGGAAAGAAATGTTCAAAGGAAAAAAATATATATAAAGAGGGCAAGTAAAAGTAAAGGGCTTAGTGTATTATATTTTGAAATAATAAGGATACAAGACAAAAGAATCCATCATGAAAATAAATGATCATTCTGAATACACAAATGTAGAGTAGTATATCATATACAGATACAATTCTATTTATAATATGTGATTTCAAAGGGTAGCTTTACCTACTTCTAAAGTTTTTCAACATGAATGTTGTACTATCCAGGCTTAGGCCCAATTAAGATTTCATAGCTCTGCGCATTTATAATATTTTACTTCCCCCTCCCCCACTTTTCAGTCTCTTAGATTTCATCTTTTAGGGCACATTTCTAAGGTCTTTATTCAAATTAGTATTGCAGGCTTTTTAAAACAAACTTTCTTGTCTCTTTAATATAAGGTTTATTGCATACCTACTATAGTGAATGACATTTTGGAAAAACATAGATATGTATTCTTTGTAAGTAGCTAATCTAATTTGGGAGATTCCAAGTGAAGGAAGACTTCAGCTCTAAGTATAATACTGCTACATATATTAAAGTCCAATATATAATTGGCATATGAACCATTTGGTAAGCACAATAAAGAAACATCCATGCCAAATTTAAACAGGCTTATTCTAAATTTAAAGGAAATATAACATAGTTTATTGTATAGTTAAATATTTGTCATGTATATGTGTATATGTACTCAAATATACATGGTACATATTTTACTGAGTGGCTAAGACAAAGTTATGGTAGGATATGAGGATTAACACCGTATTGGCTAGAATAAAGCATTTATTAGAAAGAATAAATTTTCTGATGACCTGATTAGGACAAATAGTTCAGGACAAGAAAATGAGAAGACAAAAGACAAGATATAACAGTTTTGACCAGCTCCTAACCTATCCAGCTTTCATCTGTATTATGTATAAGCAGGAATTTCAAATTTCAAATAGAAGGCTCCTAATTATTAAAAAGAGTTTACATGTAGTACATCACAGAAGGTTTAATTGTCCACTTAACAGACCAAAGTAATGCAAGTGTTTAAGAAGAATGCATCATCAGAAATATACATGCCTCCTAAATTTGCTAACTTGGTAATGGGTGCCGCGCAAACATTAATGGGATTTTCATCATTCTCAATGTTGTTGATGATAATGCCTGCTCTTATTATTATTCCTTAAGGCTAGTTGAAATTTATGTTTAAATATTAATTTCTCTGACAACTTTTGGCTTCTCAAAGATAAAATAAATTTAAAAGCTAAATAATTATGGAGAGAACGTTGAGGAAAAGTTACAGAGAAGTTTATAATTTCTATGAAATTTATATTTAGGTTTTGGCAACCATTACCTGTTCATCCAATTATTTAGTAAAATAGGGTACCCTCAACTTCTTTTTTTGACATGACAAAAGAGAGCTTCTAACATTCTAATTTAAATATTTTATTTGGAGAACACTTCTATAATTTCATTATAAAAATTTTAAAACGTTATCCTTTAGCTATTATATTTACCTATTTGTTTTTTAGTGTTGCTGTCACTAAACAACAAATCCACAGTAAATGTATTTATATTTTACAGTTACAGGGAAATTATACATAATGTAAATGAGGATAAGACTATTTAAATTTGTTAAACCATTCCAATTCTCTCATATTTTCTCTTGTTGAAATAAAATACCAATCAAAAGTTAATATGTGTGGTTAGTGGTAGGTATGTTTCATTGAGCAAATCAAATTGCTTTCTAGGATTTTCTGTAGGAACATCCCATGGCTCTAAAATTCACGTAGCAACAACAACTGGCATCAAGAGTGCTGCCCAGGCACTATGAGGTTAATCAAGGACTGGAGTGAGAGTGACAGTTCCTTGGCTCTAGTTTCTGATAAAACATGCTGAAAGCATTAGTGGGGACAGAGTAGGCTAGAAGAGTCCAGATCATTTGCACTACAGGCCTATATTGCATTTCCACCAGTTTATTCATCATTTCTACTTGGACAACCACAGAATTCTAAGACTCAGCGTGCCCGAAGAGAATGTATCAATCCTTTCATCCTAAAACCCTGCTACCCTTCCTGTGCCCCTAGCGCAATGAATGGCCCATCCTTTTTAAACTCCTAAATGTTCCCACCTGGATAACCATGGAGAAATTGGTGCAATTACAGAAACCGGGAGGATAAGTGGAGAAGGTGTGGAGCCTGTTGGTTTGAAGTACAAGAGGGCCCACAGAGCAGGTAGTCAAAATGGCAGGGACTCCAGGGGGAAGTCAACAGTGGCCAGATGGGCATTGCGCAGGAGTTCCCTTCCCTTGTAGTAGAATATAAGGCTGTTGATTGAACTCACCATGGTAAATCAGATGTTGATATTCTCTCTCTCTCTCTCTCTCTCTCTCTCTCTCTCTCCCACACACACACCTAATGAAACACCATTGGATTTACTTCCTAAATAGCTATTTTCGAAATCTTTTCACTTTTCTTCATTCCCACTTGCCACGGGTCCAAGCTCTGAGTGCTTGTCTGAACTAGGACAATGGTGTCTCTACTGGTCTCCCTTTCTCCAGCATTATGCTTCCCCAGTCCAGTCTCTAAAATGCAGCCAAAGCCTACAACCTCAAAGGCTTTCCACTTCATTGGAATAAAGTCTAGAATCCTTACCATGGCTAGCCAGCACGCCCCTACCTTTGTTTTCTGTTCCCTGCATTCTTCTCTGGCTTCAACTCCTCTCTCTCTCCAGAGCCTTTGCCCCCCAAGCTCCACCAGATGGAGCCAAGAACTCAGTGCCTTTTAACTTGGCATATGCTCTTCTCAGTCTGCCCTTGTGTCATCTGGTAATTTCTACTCAGCCTGTAAGTTTTAGTGCCTCTTCCATGAACCCTTCTGGACCTCTCATAGCATCCTAGGCTCTGCCTCATCCTGAAATTTCCTGCACTTCACTGCAATTGCCGGTTTAATCATCTAGCTTTACCATTGGGCCTCTGGCTTCACAAGAACCATGGTTGTAATCTTCTTACTCATTTGTCCAAGCCTGGTGCACTAGAGTGAGGAGTCTATGGTAGGTATTCCACATATATTGGTTAAATGAGTGAATCCAAATGGAATTATGTATAAGGCCATAGAGTTCATATTTCTGTTGATGCCCTTAGCTATCTGGTCAAAGTACTGCAGGAAATAGTACATGATAATTAGCTGTCGGCTAAAACAAAGTTACTTCCCTGCTATACAGTTTCACCACCTTCTCCCCCCTAACATTCCCCTAAAATCCAATCACTAGCTAAGTTTAAATTTATTTGACTCTACTTCTTTCAGCCTTGGTAAGAACTGTAGCAACCATCATCTTTAAGAAAATTAAATTACTAATATCGGTCTACCCATTTCTCCAAGAAAATGAAATTACTTCTCTACAGAATTAAAACACCATTTCCTTGAACTTGATGAAGCAGCCAATTTTCTTTTGTGTTTCCTGCCTCAAAAAAGAATATGTGTCTAGACAGAATATTAGTGAAGTTTTTTTTTATGATAGCCTTTTCTACTAGAACAAACTCCATTATTCCTACACAATTACAAAAATAGCTCACTGTACCTCTCTGCTTACCTCTTAATTAAAAAAAAGAAAACCTAAAACTAGGTGATAGAAATTCTAATCCATATTTCCAAGCATAAAATTCTGCTTTTAAAAAATGAACACTATGGATTTACATACTCGTCTCCAAATTTCTAAATGCTGTCATAATTCATTTTAAAAGTTCAGTAATTCTACATTTGCTATGTGGCATTCTTTGCAGTATTGGTTCTCAGATTTTAGCACACATCAGAATCTCCTGGAGGGCTCTGTAAAATTCCAGCGTATAGTAGAGAAGCGCACTTATCTCTGTTTATGTAGTTAATATCATGACATTTTGACATGTACTATTCCACTCTATCTCCCTTTTTATTTTTGGTCATCAGTATCTAATGCAGTTTTGCTGCCTAAATACATGTGCTGAAATATAACAGCACAAGAGTACGCCATTTTCTTAAAAAGACAAAAAAGACATCTTTATGTAAGTTTAAAAATTTAAATGTAAAAAAACAATCTGAATATTGCTCTAAGGAGGTTTTACCTTCAACAGCAAATATGTTTTGCTTCTTTATTCAGGAGCCAAGCTGGCAATTAAGCTGATACAAGGAGTAAGAGTCATTTGTTTAATGTGATGATTCTATAGCCCTTTGCAAACCCTGGAACAATGAGGGCCCACACATAAGCTCACTCCAAATTCTAGTTCCTTCTCTGCTCTTACTCTCCAAATAGTGGCTGCTCATTCTGAATTCTTAGAACCACAAAGGGGGAGATTTTGAACCTTGTCCCATCCTCTCCCATTTAAACCATTTACTGCCTTAACGTACAGGACCAATCTTAAGTGATCTTCTGTAAACAGTGCAGGACTTATCATGAAGTCCACCAACAAAGTGGCGCTGTGGACTCTCCCTGCTCCAAAGGCATTCCGTTATTTCCTTGTTTCTCTGTAGCATTGCTGTGCTGAGGAGAGCAAGTTGAAAACTGTCTGGAGTTGGGCTTGGTAGGAGGGTTTATTTTTGTCTTGTAGACTTGCTATTTCAGTCTTCTTAAAAAGAATAAATGTCTTAGGAAGTTTCCAGGTACCAGTGAAAATCTGTTAGTCTTATAGTAGTAGAAGAAAGCCAATAAAACCGTACTTAGCACTTTTCACAGGGCAGGCGTGTAGTACAGTGATGCTGACTCCATGAATGAATGGGCCCATCAGGAAAGCTGACAAGCTTTACCAACTCTCTGGCAGCTTTGTACATCTTTCGTGTAAAAAGTCACACTGTGAAAATTTCATTACAAAATAAATGATGTATTATAAATCACTACCGTAAATAATAAGTATGGGCTAATCAAGTCTCTTTTGTGATGAGACAGCTCTAATTGCTTCTAATTTCATGCTTTTACTTCCTGTACTTGCTAATTCTTAAATTTGTAATCTCCAGCATTCTCTCAGTCATTCGTATAAATTAGCAATGTTGTACTATATGCAAATTGGTTAGCTGAAAAAGTCAGTTATATGGAAAATACTGTAAATAACCCTTTTCAACTCAATTAAACAATTTTGGTGTGATACCCCAAG
>NW_006289813.1:7221850-7247812 GCF_000327345.1 Myotis davidii | reverse complement strand
GATTAGTTTTTAAAAAGGCAAATGCCTGCTAGTACATTCAGAAGCGATGAACAGGCCCAGCTGCTGGGACTTTTCTAGTGAGGTGCCTGTCCCGGTGGTCACAAGTCCATGTGTCTCCTGGCTGCCTCGCCACATTCCCGTCTGTCTGGATGGAAGAGCGCCCACCCACAAGCCAGGCCTTTTCATTATGGGAAAGTTTCTGAGGTTCCCATGTGTCAGGCAAACTTTGCTTACCCATCATTTCATGTAAACACCTCTTCTAAGGGGACTTCTCACAGAAAAACCTACTTGAAAGCATCTTCTAACCAAAGAAATGAAGTTCAGGAAAAAAGGAGTCTACCTAGGAATCTAGACATAAATAAGCCCCTGGAATGAGGAAGCGGCTGTAGTTTGACCTGTGAATTCTTTGCTATCTGTTTGCTCCCTCAATTTTCAAACTGTAGCCCTGGAAATGTAAACACACAATTCTAAACATCCACAGGCCCGCTGCAGCAAAATGCCACAGGCCAGCTCTACAACTGGAACATGCAGACCAGCAATCCTGTGAGTGCCAGGAGGGGAGGGGAGGAAATGGATGGGCACCATCCAGCAGCCGGCACCAAAGAAAACTGGGCACAAAGAAGAGGCGATTGGCAGCCAATTCTTGGATGCTCTCATTCATTGAAGAAGGAGCTCAAGGATTGAATTACCCAGTTGACGCTGGTTATACCCACGTCAGAGGGCAAAAGTGACATGCCTGCCAAAGGCCACGGTGGCTTTGGATTTAGGCAGAACTGTTTGGTGTCCAGTGTGGACAGAAAGGAGGCCTGTATGGAAAAGGGCAGGGACAGTGATTCCTCACCACGTCTGGTAATGGGCACTCCCATTCGAACATGGATTTTAGAGAAGGACGCAGGGGACAATGATCGTAGGATTTGACTCTTTAAATCTGTCAGCAGGAGAGAGAAACCTAATCTAGCCATGTGAGCCTGATGAGAAACAGTCTTTGCTTCTGGCAACACAGAAAGAAAAGGGCAAAACAAGAAACCCATCGCTATTAGTTACAGAGCAACAGAGAGAGTCCCACAGCCACATGGCACCCTGTTCCATTACGGCTGGGGAGCCTGGGAGATCCTATTAACTGAAAGCTATCTGCACAGTGAGTACTGGGGGAGGTGAGCTGTTAGGAAGCTGAATTAACAAGTTCTTTTTCAAATGCCATAGAAAGCGTCAATGGGTGCCCTGGGTGTAACTCCTTTCCAAGTCAGCCATTTACAGACAGATTATAGGCACAACTTCTAGGTATGAGTATCACATGACCATGCTCCCCAAGCATTAGTGTACTTCTTTCAACAAACTGACTCTTTCAACAAGAAGCACTTCAGTTTATTTGCTAGCACTGTCTACATCACAACCAAATGTATGAATAATAGAAACAGAAAATTCTAATCATTAATGTTTAAGACTTTGTTTTTGTAATCCCAGAATAGATACTTCTATACTGGGATTAAATGATACAAATGAATGTGTTAACAGACTCTCTTATTAAAACACTAGAGGCCCAGTGCACGAAATTCTGCCCCCTCTCACAGTCCAGGAGCCCTCAGTGGATGTCCTACTAATGGCTTAGGCCTGTTCACCTCACAGTGCAAGCAGTCCTCTCCCGCCCATCTGCACACGCAACCTCCTCCTGAGCTGGCCGTGACCATTATGGTGTCCCAGCTAATTTGCATATTATCTCTCTCTCTCTCTCTCTCTCTCTCTCTATTTATATATTATATAAATATATATTTCACATGCCCCTCCTCCATTCCATTCAGGGATTGATTCCTGAATTTGTGATTCATTATTTCTTTCATCTCTTCCTTTGACATGTTCTTTATGAGAAAAAAGGACTGACAGAATTGGAACCTACTCTGCAAAAAGCATGACCCAGGCTCAATGCTAGATGACTTTTACACATTTTTGTCTTTAAACCCAACAGCCTTCTGAGGTTAATATCCAATTACATGTAGAGCAAAAGCTCAATTGTAAAGAGACACTTCCTCCGAGATGGTTTATTTGGTGAATCACCTAGTTTAAGAGATTCTCATATACCCTCATTTTATCCCTACATTTCCCATCATTCTCTTCATAAGCTTTTCATCTGCCTGTCTTCCTTTTAAATTGTGATTTCATGGGAGGTGGGGACTGCATGTTATGTATCTTTGTTTCCTCGGTGCCTGAAACAGTGCCTTGGTTGAGAGAAATGCCAGGGATAAATATAAGCCACACAGCAACAGCACTGAGTTTTCAACCCAGAACGGTCTGATTCCAACACCTACCAAGTCAAAAATGTTAGAATTTATTAGTGATGTTTGGCAGAAAAATGGGTCTTGAGATTAGTTTATCCAGTTTCATTCTAGAATCTAGATAGTTCATGACCAAGACAGTCTCAAAAAATACGTCTTAACAGAATTCATGCACCCAAGTTAGCTCTGTTTCCCAAAACTATAGATAACTGGGAACTAAGATTCTGGTAAAAGTCAGGCTCAATGGAAGGACTTTTATTTTTTTATTAAACATATGAGTGAGTATTTATATTGTTAAATAATATGTTAGCATTTCACCTGGATTACAGGAAAAAATATTCCAACATCAATTTTATTTCGAAAGACAATATTGAGTAAAACCCTAAGTGTTCTCTGGATGAAAAGTTCTGGTTTTCTTTACTGTACAAATTCACAAAGTAAATATAATCATGATGGCATTTCCTTTCACACCATCAGCATATAAAAACACAAACTTTTGAAAAACAAAGATTGTGACACGCTTAGTAAAATAACTTTAAAATCTCTAGAAAAAAAGTGGCAGGCACAAAACCTGAGAAGGATTTTCTCATGTTGCTTTTGCTGCTGTAGCCCTAATACCCATTTAATCCAGCTCCTATTCCAAACTCTGGCTCCCCTCCTCCCATCCCATTTGTAGCAATTAATGTTACTAATTAAAACCTTTGTAAACTAAAAAGATGAACAACAGGCAGACAAGAGTTGTGAGACTTAAAATGTAACCATTTTACCTATGACAGGACAGCTTAGCTTCTCCACAGTATGGTCCTGAACTGTACATAGGGACCACTGAAGTCACAGTATGGCTATTTTTATTCTTTGTAAATTTGCTATGGCAATATTATTTGTTGGTATGCTAAGGACACAGTAATATTGTATGCATTTCATTTCTTCTTTCATATCACAAAAACCAACCCCTCCAAAAACATTGAGAATTCTTATAATATGGAAAAGAAAATCTTACAATATTGATTAAATATGGATAGGGTATCAATGGATATCAATCAGAAATCCAATTCAAGTGGGCCATGAAAGAAAAGAATTTCCTAGGGAGCTTCTTTTTCCCTATCTCAGATATTTTACCTGGAAAGCAACAACTTAGAAGTAATCCCAATCTCAGAGGAATGAAGAAAGATGAACTACTAGAACCCAGTGCCTTCATAAAAACAGTGATTTAAAAATGCTTACTCACAAAGTTTCTTTTTAAAAAATATATTTTAATATATTTGAGAGAGAGAGAGAGAGAGATTAATGATGACAGAGAATCATTTATTGGCTGCCTCCTGCACACCCCACACTGGGGATCGAGCTCGCAACCAGGGGATGTTCCCTGACCTGAATCGAACTGTGACCTCCTGGTTCATAACTTGACACTCAACCAGTGAGCCATTGCAGCCGGGCCAAAGTTTCTTTTCTTTAATATGGAGTTAGCTGGTTCAACTGAGTAATCCCTGAATCTAGATGGCTACTTTGGAATATAGTCCTGCCAAACTGCTGAGTTAGTACTGAATTAGTAAGCTACAGTAAGTGAATACTCAGTTAGTAAAAAGACTGGCATCAAAGCTATTATTAGGAATGCCTTTCTCACATGGTAAAACACAATATTGCTCTATGTGGCCATTGTGTTTTCATGCCAACCAGGCCATATTTTGATTCCCTGATACCTCTGCCTATAAGTTAATTCTATGTTCATCCATTAATAGGATATCAACTTATTACATTAGCTCATTTTTCCTCTAGCTCTAACTAGTCTATATACCAGATAAAGAAGAAATGGTGAAGGGTGGATAGCAAATGCCTTTAGTTTTGAAATCTTTGTTAAGAATCTCTTGATGGAAACAGAAAAGAAGTAATGGCTGAAATGAAGTTTTAGTATTAACTGTGAGTTACATTTACCCATGACCTTCTTTGATTTTATTTTTATAGCAAAGAGAAGTAGTAGTATATACACAATGCAAATTTCAATATTTGGAACAGATAATTTTAGAATTTTTAGTATATTATCTTTTTCTCTTTTAGTATACTGAGTAATCTCTTTAAAAATATAGAAGTGAATTAGAATTTAACACCTTGTCTACATGTGATTAATAAAACAGAATTAGATAGTAAGAATTATTAAGTTATATAAGAAGAAAATAAGTAATTATTTAGCTTTTTAAGAAAACATGTTTGTCCCCTTTTCAGTAAGTTGAGAATAATATCACATTTATCATGTAGGCAGACCAGTAGAAAGGACCTGCCACTGAAAACAAAGCAAAAATTCATTGTTCCTTTTCAAAATAACACTTGCCTAGTTAGGCTGTTAAATATATAACCATCTGATATAAGAAAGTAGAACACGAACTTTAAATATTTAGAAATTCTGCCTCATTGTAATGAGAAATTATTTAAATATGACTTATTTTTCTGGTCACAGTACATCCCTGCATACTTGTTAGGCATATGTCCCTTTTTATTCTGATAACAGGACTGACCTCCACTGCTGGGATGCACAAAGGCCTGGTCAGTCACATGGTTGATTCAAGGCTGCCATTTAATCCAGATCTACCCATTTCAAATCAGCCCTGAGTCTCCATTGGAACCATTGGGAAATATATGCTCTCTTTCCACTGAATTAATACATGAAGAATTATTCCTGGTGCTGTCTGAGCTGTCATTACCACCACGCAGGAAAAGCCAGAGAAGGACAACAATGCGGGGGATGGGGGTCAGTGGTGGTGGGGGCGATGGGTGGGGTAAGGACAGAGGCTAATGCCTTAATTACATCTCAGGAGCGCCTGAAGTAGATCTTGCACCCATGAAAACCAGCTTTGGATTTCCCAGTTCCCAGTTTCAAGATCCCATAAATTGGCTTTCTGTTTGTTTAAATCAGTTTAAATTTGGCAACTAATGGAGGAGAAAGCTCTGACTAATACACTATGTTACCACATGGATCTTTTCAACGTTAAGGAATGCAATAGAAATCTTGATGTAATGCAAGTCCACTCTTGTTACCTACCCCTCTCTTTGCTGCCTTTGTATTTGATTGACAATAAGAGAATCCAATTGTTTCTTGTTGCACCATTGAGGAAAATTCATTCATTTATTCACTCACCAATTCATTCAACAAATGCCTACTGTGCATCTATTATGTACCAGGCACCCACTGAGGATTCATAATTGAACAAAACAGACAGATAGTCTACTTTCATAAAATTTACCATCTGGTAGGAGGGAGTTGACATTGAATAAATACATATACCATGTAAATACGTTGTAAGCTACATGTGCTACAGAGAAAAGAATCCAGGCAAGTGGACAAAGAATATCTGAGCTTGATAATAGGTTTGGTTTTTTTTTTGTTAGATGGCCAGGAAAGGTCATATTGAGAAAATGATATTCTAGCAAAGACCTAAAAAGAGTTCTTGCCACAAAGTATAGTAAGGCTCAACTCAGTAGGGTGTATGGAACATGTTTCTTAGAGGAGTTCACCTATTTACACAAGGCAGAAACTCCCATCGATGCCTCACTGGGACCTTTTGCTGCTAGTTCCCTGAGGGAGCAGGCATATTTGTTTTGTTTCACTGGGCAAACAGAAACATGAGTTAGGGGTGGCTGTAGGTCCCATGAATCATTGCAATTTTCACTGTGTACTCTCAGGCATAAAGGCTGTGATGTGAATTGCTGACTAATTTTATAAAGCACCTGGGGCTCCTCAGGGCAAAGGCACTATGTCAACACAACATTAAACAAATAGCAATAATTGACCCAATCCTCTAGTGGTGTAAGGCAAATAAGATATGTTCCCTCTTGGAAGTTCATGACGTCTTCCAGGCTTACCACTTGGCAACCTGGATTAAGCAAAGTAGTTTTAGAAAGCCACTTTTGCTGCCATTGTCTATGGCGTCCAAACAACCTCTGTGAAATGCTGAGTATTTCACAGCAAATTAAAACTGAGTACATTTTTATTTCACCATCACAAGAAGTTACTGAATAACCACTTGAAATATTATTCCCTATCATTGTCTGGGTAATTTCATTATTAGTTATAAATAAGAGAAGAGTAATATAAATTAGATAGCAAAAGCAGAAGTGTTTTCCACCAGTCTGTACAGCACATGCAAATCTCCATCTAGCAAAAGAACTTTTAAATATTGCATCTCTTATAGTTTCTCAATATGAATTTTGATTAAAGAAACTTTCCATGAACCAGAATGCTTTTTATTTTTCCAGATGGTAGATAAAACTCTGAAATGTATATAACATATTAACACGATTTCTTTGGGTTCCTAAGGATTCTACAGGGAAACTACCTAACTTAAATGTAACTCTTTATCCACTTCACTCCACTCCATGCCAAAAAAAGGCATTTGTAAAAAAAAAAAAATGTGCAAAATATGTTCACAACTTAGAAACAAACAACAGGATTTGAATTTTAAATAAAACAAGGGATGAGTCAGGATAAAAATGGTTTTATTCTATTAATTCCGAAGTTCAATTGAAGAAGCAAATTAACCATTTTCTCAAGGTTATTAGCTATCCTTGCTCTTAGAATTATAGGATACTTTTGCTGGGACTTTAGGATTAATCTAGTATGACTCATTTATTTCACAGATGAAGATACTAAATCTCAGAGAGTTTACTTCACGAGGAATATAAAAATGAACTATAATACCTGTAATACCTTGAGCCATAGCAACAGTTGGTATTTTGCAATACCACCCCCCCTGCATATGTTTTCCTATGATTTACTGTGTGTGTGTGTGTGTGTGTGTGTATACATTTCTTATTTTTTGGATTGTTTATATATTTTTAATTTCATATACCATGACTATCTACATGTTAAAAATTACCCTTGTACAATAATAATCCATCATATGCATGTACCTTGATAGATTAAACTAATCCCCATTGCTGGATAGTTGGCTCATTTTGTTTTCCACTATAATACACAATGATGTAGCAAACTATTTTCATACATTCTTAATTACTTCCTTAAGATAAATTATTAGAAAAGAATTGCTGGTTCATAGAGTATTTTTTAAAGGCTTTTGACAATTATTATTGAATTGCTTTCTAGAAAGGCTATTCAAATTTTTACTTTCACTACTAGTGAGTAAGAATGTTCCAAATTGAATCAATATTTGATATTATCTTTGTTTTTTAAATGTTTAACACCTTGATTGGAGAAAATGTTGGCCCTTTAATTTGCATTTTAAGTTTGGACTTTTATTCTTGTTACTGGAAAATTGTGTTTCTTTTCTTATGAATTTATTTGTGTTGATTTTTTTATAAGAATAAGTAAACTTTTTCTCATTGTCTACACTGTTACTTCAATTACTCAATAAGTATATATCTACAAGTATGATTGCATTTGTGTATACATACACATATATCTTATGTGGAATCTATAGGCTTTTCAATGATATCTCAATTTGTTCATTTGAACCACTGTCCCATTATACTTCTTTTCAAGGCTTTATTAACTTTCTCATGTATTTATTCCTTTAGATGAACTTCTGAAATATTTCTTCAAAATAAAAAATAATACCTCATTGGTATTAAGTGTAACTTAATAAATTGTGTAGATTAAAAATTGGCTAGAACTAACATTTATAGCATCTTATATAATTCTCCCCACGTCATAGTGAATAAGAGTGAAGTCCAGAAATAGTCTGTGTACATTCAAATCCTAGCTTCAGCTCTTACCAGCTCTAAAACGTTGGACAAGTGGCTTAATTTCTCTAAATCCTAAATACCAATTTGTAAAATTGGGATAACACTAGCTACTTCATTGGATTGTATACAATTAACAGGTGGGAAGCACTTACATGCTTAATTAGTATGAGATATTATGATTTCTCTAAGTTCTCATTTAGCTATGATTTATTATTTTCTTCACAAAAAAATACTTCTGATTTCTTATTTCTCTTCTTCATAGGTATAGTATATTTTTGTGACTAGAACCTTGTGCTATTTAAAAGGTATATTATTTTTTCAACTATAATTTCTAACGGATTCTTCTTCTTCTATAGAATAGCTAATGATTTCCTTTTATGCATTGTATTTGGGCACTTTATTGAATCTCTGCATTATTTCTAATAATCTTTCAACTAAATCCTTCATTGTTTCTATGTAAATACCAAGTTATAGTCACTTTCCAATTTATATATGATGTTTCAAGTAACTGTATTAACTAGAATTTCCCATACAATATTACAAAAATATTTTAATACTACATGATAGTGCTTATAATTAGGGTAAATTTTTTAAAGTATATTTTTATTGATTTCAGAGAGGAAGGGAGAGGAAGTGATAGAAACCTCATTGTGGAGAGAGAGTAATTAACCAGCTGCCCCCTGCAAACCGGGATCAAGCCCACAACCCGGGCATGTACCCTGACCTGGAATCCAATCTTAACCTCCTGATTCATAGGTTGATGTTTAACCACTGAGCCATGCTGGCCAGGCTAATTAGGGTAATTTTAAAACGAAAAAAAATCACAGTTAAAAATCTTTTTAGTACTGAGATAGACACTATATCCTTCTGCTGCTACCTTTTCATTTGTGTCCTTTTATTTTTAAACAATGAATGGATGGGTATTAAACGGATATCAGATGCCAATCTGCCATTGCTTTCTCTTTTTTTAAAAAAATATATATTTTATTGATTTTTTTACAGAGAGAAAGGGAGAGAGATAGTTAGAAACATCGATGAGAGAGAAACATCGATCAGCTGCCTCCTGCACATCTCCTACTGGGGATGTGCCCGCAACCCAGGTACATGCCCTTGACCGGAATCGAACCTGGGACCTTTCAGTCCGCAGGCCGACACTCTATCCACTGAGCCAAACCGGTTTCGGCCATTGCTTTCTCTTTTAATCTATTACTATGATGGGTTCTATGAGCAGATTCACTCACAATGAATCATATATGTATTTATGGAATTAACCTATGTGACAAGAGCATGATTCTTTTAAGAAAATGCAGAATTCAATTTACTAACATTATACTTAGTATTTTATCTCTTTATTTAATAGTACAATTTGCTGAGGAATTTCCTATTTCAGTTGGTTATGGCTTGTACAATGAATTCTATAGTTGACTTTCTTTTTGCTACAGCATGGCTGGACATAGAGAATAGTATGCTAAATGAAATACGCCAGTCACAGAAGACAAGAACCATATGATTTCACTTATATGTGGAATCTAATGCACAAAATAAACTAACAAAATAGAAACAGACTCAGAAACAGAGAACAGATTGACAGCTATCAGAGGGGAGGGGAGGGGAGAGGGATTGGGGGCTGGATACAAAGGTGAAGGGATGAAGCAAGAAACAAACAGACTCATAGACACAGACAACGGTATGGTGGTTAACAGAGGAAAAGGGGTGGGGAGGGAGAAGAGGGTAAAGGGGGAATGAATGTGATGGAAGGAGACCTGACTTGGGGTGGTGAGCACACAATACAATATGTAGATGATGGATTATGGAATTGTACACCTGAAACCTTGGTTGCAGTTGGTTGTGGTTCATACAATGAATTATAATAACTTTATAATTTATATAAATGATATAATTTTATTAGCCAATATCACCCTAATAAATGCAATAAAAATAAAGTTCACTTTCTTTTCATAAACTCTAGAAGAATTTAAATAACATATTCTTTGTTCTTTAACATTTGTAAGCACTTTCAAAAAAATTCTTTGGTCCTGATGTCTTTTGCAGGGTTGTCTTATAAAAGCACCTTTTCCAAAAGATATTGCTTTATCAGGTTATGCACCTCAATTTGTGTAAATTTTGGAAATATATATGTATATATATACATATATATGTATACATATATACATATATATGCATGTGTGTTTTTTATAGAAAGGCATCATTTTATTATAATTTTTGGTAAATATTATTATTAATTAATTATATATAATTGATATAATTAATATAATTATCTCTCTATATATCTTATGTGTGTGTGTGTGTGTGTAACTGTTTCACTAACTGTTAGGTATGACTCTCATTTTCTCTCACAACAGAAAACTGGGAAGGACATATTAGGAGGTGAGAAATAAAGCCTCCCCTCTCAAGTTTTTACCATCTCCCAGGAGAAACACCATCGCCTGTCTTATAGATGGGTCCCCATGCCAACAGTACACACCTCTGTGATAATTTTTCCTAATCACTCAGAAGTAATTTTCCACTTTCAGCTTTTAAAAAATTGAGTAGGGATCCCCCTCCTCATAATCTAGCTGTAAGTGATTTGAGAAGTATTTCACAAAATTCAAAAACTGTGGTAAGCTTTACAACAGAAGCACTTCTTCACTGTTTGTCTCCATTCTCGTAGCCTGGCTCTGGACACAGGGAGTACTTTAGCACTAATTTTGGAAAGAACATGTACTTTTCCCATATTATATAACATCTTGAGAACATTTAATGAATGCTTAGTGAGAATTTTAAAATAAAGATTTAAAATATTTTTATGCCACTGACTGAAAAAGATTAACATAATAAACTATACTTAATATTTCAGGAACCAGTGTAGTAAAGCAGTGTTTAAAAATATAAAAGACAAGACAAGCATTACAAAGTGAAACCTGGAGAATCAAAGCTTCAAAAATGATTCAACCTTCCCTCCAGCAGACCCTCATGTAGCGCACTGACATTTGGGGAGTTGATAATGAATGGAGACAAGTATGAAACTTAATAATAGCCACAGCTTTTTGAACACTTGCCACATACCTGGCACAATGCTAGGTATTCATACACATTAGCTCTTCTCATGACCGTGGGAGGCAGAGCAGAGGACAGCTAATATTGCATTCACTCTCTAAGACCCAGGAATCTAGGTCCAGGCGTTCTTCATAGGAGTCACCTCATTACATTTTTGCAACCATCTTACAGAACAACTATTATTGTCCCCAATTTTGGGATGAGGTCACTGAATCTCACATCCCAAGGTCACAGCACTAATAAGTGACAAAGAATAAGGGTACAGTTCATGCGCCCTTTACATTGTGCCACTGCTTCAAGTTTGACTCAGTTTGTTTCTGAGAATAATGACTGACTGGTCTCCTTACAACAGGCCAGACACTTTTCTAAGTGCTTTCTGTGCACCATCTTCTTCTTGAATCTTCGCAAGTGTATAAAGTAAGGATGATGACTGCACAACCCCCACTGACTTAATGGAGAAGGGAAATGAGACTTAGAGAATCTGACCTACCCAAGGTCACACAGCTGGTGAACAACAGGACCAGCATATGCACCCAGACTATTTAATTCTAGCTTTAAGCTTTTAATCACTGTATAGAAATGTCCACCAAGAAAGATGGCTATATTGGGGAAATAATATTTACAAAATCTAAAGGAGTATGAATAAGTTAGCAATTGGAAGAGAAGGCTATGATTTTAAATTCCAGGATGGGCAGTTTTCCTCAGAAGTCAACATCTATTCTGATCCCCACTGAGGAAGGAATACAATGAAACACAATGGAAACTGTGACAGGAAAGTTAACCGTGAGACAACTCTCGGCAGTCAGGTCAGAGCAGGTCTCACTTTTCCTAAAGAGGTCAGTCACACTTGAACACAAAGAATTTAGGGTCCCGTCTTCATGTTCAACACCGTAATTCAGAAGGACACAGTGAAAATAAGCAAAAACACAGGGAAAATAACTCTCTGAATGAAAGTGTTTCCTGCTCGACTTTTGAGGGGGTAGGAAGATGAAACACACAGAGCAAAGGCAAATTTACTTATGGAAAAGTACCGGGGAAAGAGCAAAGGGAGCACTGGTCCCTGGCACCCACTGTAACCCCCTTTTTAAAAGTCTTCCTCATCCCCAACTGGTTGGAAAACCATCAGATGACTGACTCTCTGTGAACTCTCTTTCTACCCAACCTCTAGGCGCTGAAGCAAAAGGAGGCCCTGGCACCACTGACATGTTCAGATTTGAGGTGGGTATGCAAATTAATCCCTGTCTCTTCTGACACATCTATCCAGCTGGAATGAGGGGACTGACGGTGAGTGAGGCTGCCCCACAGCCCTCACGCCTCCTGTGAGAGGACGCCTCATGAAGAACACCGACCTTGTTCTCAGCTAGCGCTGAGATGAGCGATTGCTTCATGAGAACATGATAGTCTGTGACCCCTGGGATCCTAGTCGCCTCAAGTTATTTTCTAGAGGAGGTGGAAGGGGCCTATTTTAGAGGATATACAGCTCAGGTTTCCTTAATTTTTCTAAATGTATTCTGATGTTTTAAGTACTTTCTGGCTGGTTTCCAGAGTTTATGAACTACCAAGCCTATGTCGATTAAGAAAAAAGCTTTGTACAAAACATAATGTGCATTATGCCTACGCTGAGCTCTCTGGAGGGTGGTACCAAAGGCCTGCAGAGCACCTTTTCAGCACCTGGCCGAACTGTGAATTCCTACCCTGTGTCATAATGTTCTGATCCTGACTTTTTATTCAAATTCTCTCTCATTCTCTCTGCATCTATTTTGCCCACACTAGGTGTCCACTGTGTTAAGTGCCTCTCATTTAAGCAGCACAACACTCCTAGGACGGAGATGCTTTTCGTTGCCAAATATTAGAACGGAGAGATCTGAGGTGGAGAGAGGTTAAATGACTTGCACATGGCCATAGCCATGACTTGGGAATTCTGCTTTGCTATACAAGGCAGTGGTAAAGGCACAGGCTGCTACAGCACTCATTGTTCTTTATCTAAATAGTATGGTACAAGAAAAATGTCTTCCCTGAGTAATGGATGTTGTGTTCTTCTCACCTAATATTTCCCTTATTTCCTGCTAAGGTTGGCCACCGTGTAGCTATGCGATAGGTTTCTGGGCTCCCTCAGGGGAAACACAATGGACCTTACAACTGGCATATCCACTTTATCTTCATCCAATTTTCCCTTTTAAAAATTCTGAATTGAAAAAGTAAACTTTATTGCTTTGTACTTTTATAAGATACTGCAAATCCTCTTTACTCTTGATCTTAGCCAAAAGGCGAGGAGCGATTGCAAGTCCTTTTTGTAAATCTGCAGGGTGTGAATAAATGAAGGAAGAAAGGAAGGAAGGCAGTATTCAAGCAATCAAGGCGGCAAACATAAATGGCTGCCATTTATATTTTTAGATGACTATGAAGTTTGTTTTCTAACAAGTGATACCTTAACAAAACGTTATGCAGCACCACTATTTCTAGAAATCCTTTATATAAAGGTTTATCGTACAATGAATATAGGAGTAGGATGCTGAAATAAGTGAACTTTGTGGCAGGCAGAGCAGTCTCTGATCTGTTTCTGGTTTACGACCTCTCAAGAGTCCCCAGAAGTAAACATAGACCACAACGAGTTTGTGAAGTCTAGTATAACAATATGGCCTACACTAACACTAAACTTTGTATGCCTGAGATTTATACTTTTATCTACAAGATTCTTTGTAACAAAACAATGCTGTAATAATTATTGAAAATACATTTTCTTTTTTAAAAAATTGATTTCAGAAAGGGAGAGGGAGAGGTAGAAATATTGATGAGAGAGCATCGTTGATTGACTGGCTCCTACACGCCCCCTACTGGGGATCGAGTTCACAATCCAGAAATGTGCCCTTGACCAGTATGGAACCCTGGACCCTTCAGTCTGCAGGCCTACACTCTATCCACTGAGCCAAACTGGCTAGGGCCTACATGTTCTGATCTTACACCAGTTTGCAAATGAGATTATCCTTCCTCACCGCCTACTTGGTAGATACCTGTTACAAGGATACCACATGGTGAGTGCTATTTGCTGGCCATGCTGGCATTTTGGGATTGAGAATCTTTACACCACAGCCCTGCCATCAGTGATGACTGGTTGAGCATCTAAAAGCCACAGGGACACTGAGCAGAACTGAATATTGCAGCCAGCCTTTCTCACTTTGTCAGATGTTTAGACTACAATGATGGTTTGTAGAATATTTTTTAGAAATAATTTGGTCAGGTTTATGTCCATTAATGTATGTACTCTGGGCATTTTACACTAACTCTCATGGTTGTTGCACACCTGTTTGAGTGGCTGACATCCTGGGAGAACAAGGTATTTTATTTTTATTTTTTTTCTGTTTTCTCTTTTTTTTAATTAATAAATCTTTATTGTTCAGATTATTACAGATGTTCCTCTTCCTCCCACCTCCATAGTTCCCCTCAGGAGAACAAGGTATTTTAATTAAAAATTAGCTAAAATAGCAAAGCGAAAATAAAGAAAATAAACACTGAAGCCACAGGATGCTAAACACAGATCAGCACTGCTCTATTTGCAACTGAAATCAGCGAGGGAGGCCAGTGTATCCTGACAAGGCAATGAATGCACCGGGGAACACAAGGGCCAATGAAAAGAAAGGCCCAGCGGTACCTCACTTCAGCTCTTTCAGTTGGAAAGGCAACAACAGGGTGCTCTCTCACTAAAACCCCACCTGTTTATAAAGGGACATACATTGAATACGGAAGGTTATTGGTGGCTCTAGAGGCCATATACTTGTTTGTGCAAAAACCATAAGCTTTAGAAATACTATAAAACATGGAGTGTTTCCAGATTGACAGCAAGAGAAAGTTAAGCATTTTTCTTCCTACAAAACTTATTTGAGCATCTGCTATACACTAAGTGTTGTTCTACGCTCTGGGGATATAACAGGAAACAACACAGACCAATGCCTTTTATGGAGTTCATATTCTAGTTGGAGGCATATAGACATTAAAATACAGAGGCAAATTTTTAAGATATATTAGAGAGTGATGAGTATGATAGAGAAACTTATAGCAGGGAAGTCTGCAGGGATGGGAGTCAAGAATGGAACCAGTAGTTCTCAAACTGTTGGCCAGCAAAATGCTACACTGAGGTGAAAATAAACTAACAAGCAAAATAAATACAAACTCATAGTTGGCAGAGGGGAGGGAAGAGGGGCACCGAGTGAAAAAGGTGAAGGGATCACACAGAAAAAATAAACAAACCTCACAGACAGACAACATTGCTGTATGGGGGCGGGGAGAGGCAGAAGAGGGTAACGGGGGAATAAACAGTGTGGAAAGAAACTGACTTTGGTGGTGAACATACCACACAATACACAGGTGATGTACTATAGAACTCTATACCTAAAACCTATATCATTTTATTAACAATGTAACCCCAATACATTTACCAAAACAAAACAAAACAAAACAAAAAAGACTTGAAGGAAGCAAACTGTGAGGATAGATGGTGGAAAGCCAATCATTTCTCCATTTGGACATAAGTGTGCTGGGCGCAGGGAAGGAAGCATTTTCTATGCTCTAAGCCTGTGCCTCTCAAGCAGCAGCACCGAGATGACCGAACAGCAGAAGGGAAATCCAAGCCAACATTAGGAGAAAAAGAACATCTCGCTATGTTAAAAAATGGAGAAAAGTAAAGGATCACAACACAGAGATTTTTAAGACAAAACCGAAGACACTAAAAAGAAAATCGTACTTGACAGCATAACTCCAGGCCACTCCCGCTGACACCTGGCAGGCTTGATTTATTCTGGCATGAAAAGTTCCAACAGCAGAGTGGGAGAAGTTTTCTCTGCTGGGAGAGTCATGTCAGGGTGATAACCGTGTTCAGAAGAATTCAAGGATACTGCTCATCACTCAGACATCATGGACACATGTGTGCTGCTCCCCATCTCAGAAGTAATACACAAAGCATGTGCATTTTCTGGAGATCTAAGCCACACTACATGGGCGAGAAAAGTCCATGAATAGGGTGGGAGGATTATGAATCTCAGAACTGCAAGCTGGTCACTTAAAAACAAAACAAAAACACCAAGTGCAGCCTTGACTGAAGACAATAGGGGGGAAGAGAAAGCGTGTGAGCCCAATATGCCCATTTTCAAATAAGATCATGGCTGTGTCTTCCGTGGTCATGAGGACAGTGCTTAATTTGTTATTAACAATCATACATGGTCCCTAGCATTGTGCCTGTCCACACATCATCTGATGAGACTACTTGACTCAATATCTTTTAGAAAAAGACATTCATTGAAGAAAGTCTTAATATATGTGTGCATGTGTTATTTATTATTAAAGTTTAAATTTTTTTTAAACTTAAAATGTTATAATGCTTACTCTATATGAGCCATGTTACAATTTCCGGCAATTTTGGAGCCATTGATATGTATCATTCATTGAAATATTGTTCAAAAGAGATAATTTCATTATCACATGAACTTTAAGAAAATAAACAGAAAAGAAATTTGAAAGTTTGTTTTGGAGAAGTTTTATGCTGCTGACTTCAAAGCACCTCAGCCCCCAGTGACCTTCTTGAACGTAAGCTGCAGATATGAGTGTGAATGACGTTGATTGTTCTATATAGAATTTCCTGTTGTAAAAACATTCACAAAGAATTTTCAGAGTTCACCTGTAATGTCAAAGGTCAACTACAGCTATAGCTCATGAACATATTCCCACAATACTAAATATACATTGTTAAAACAGGCTTTAAAGACTTTCTGATTCAGAAAGCTAAAGCTAAAATAAACTTTTCCTAGAATTATACTGGGTATTTTGAAAAGTTGCTTAGAGCACTCACAAAAAGTTTTTGCCTATTTGTTCTTGTCTTTTGGAATGATATCCTCATGGATCAGTAACATTCTTTAAGGGGTAAGTATATGCCCCAAATTTCCATTTTTCTATTCAAAGCACCTGGGGATAATTTACATATAAGTGAAGAAACATGCCAACTTTTAAAAATATCAGTTTCTTGATACATACTAGTGGTCTAACACTGTAGTCTAAGACTATTGTTGTAATTTTAAGTCCTTAATAGAGTTAAAGGAATGACATGTTATTTGTAAGTTCCCAAAGCATAGATCAGCTCTGATTTGCAGACAATGTTTCTTTAAATATTTAGTTTAGGATATGACACCAGAGACCTTAGGAGTGTATACTCTGAAGAAGTGTAAAGCTTAATAAATCCATGAAAATGATTTGGTTTATGGGTGACTCCATGTTTTTAAACATAGTATAATATATAAAGTCTAAAGGAAATAGAGATAAAAAACTATTCCTAGTGATAAATGTTGAGGTAAATTCGACTCTCTTAAAACACTTTTTGTATGATACTCTATGAAATATTCATCTTAGGTTCCATAGACTGTACAATATAAGAAAAACATACTACCCTGAAGAATATGAAGAACTGGAAAGCTCTAGTTGGTTTGGCTGTGGATACGGCGTCATCCTGCGGACTGAAGGGTCCTGGGTTCAATTCTAGTCAAGGACACATACCTTGGTTGCAAGCTTGATCCCTGGCCCTGGTCAGGGCGCATGTGGGTGGCAACTAATAGATGTCTCACCTAGGTATTTCTATCTCTCTGTCTCTCCCCCTCCTTTCCACTCTCTTTTTAAAAAATCAATGAAAAATATTCTCTGTGAGGATTAACAACAACAACAAAAAAGAATTGGGTAAAGTAAGACAGGTGAAATTCATTCGTTCATTCATTCATTCATTCATTCATTCAAAAGTACATATTGAGCCAGCCTTATTCTGGATTAGATAGTCTTTTGATGATATCAAGATAAGTTGTTCTGCATATATCCTTTCTAATTTGTGTTTCTAGTTTCTTGGGATAGATTCCTAGAAGTGGGATCACTGGGTTAAATGGGAGTTCCATTTTTAGTTTTTTGAGGAAACTCCATACTTGTCTCTTGGTCTTTCTTCTGTCTTCTTTCGAAAAGTATCTATTTGCAGCACAATTCCCCATAGCTAAGATTTGGAAACAGCCTAAGTGCCCATCAGTAGATGAGTGGATTAAAAAATTGTGGTACATCTACACAATGGAATACTACGCTGCGGTAAAAAAGGAGTTCTTACCATTGGCAACAGCATGGATGTAACTGGAGGGCATTATGCTAAGTGAAATAAGCCAGTCAGAGAAAGATAAATATCACATGATCTCACTCATTTATGGAATATAATGAACAACATAAACTGACAAACAAAAACAGATCCAGAGACAGAGAAGCGTTGATCGGACTGCCAAACCTCAGAGGGAAGGTAGCGGAGGGTGGGGGTAAGGGGGTAGATCAACCAAAGGACTTATATGCATGCATATAGGCCTAACCAATGGACACAGACAACAGGGGGGGTGAGGGCATGAGTGGGGGGGATGGGGGGGGAATATGGGGATAAGGACACATATGTAATAACTTAATCAATAAAGAATTTTTTTTTAAAAAGGTAAGTTGCTCTGGTTCTTGTTCCCTAGTACTTTTAATATTTACTGGGGAGGAGAGACAGGTAAACAGCTCATTACCTGTCTCTCCCAGTAAGACTGATAATAAAGCTCAGAGGACGAGCCAACACAATAATCCAATCCTCAGGTCTAGGGCCTGGAGTTGGTGGGTATCATTGTAGAAGAAGAATTACCAAAGGAGACAGATGGTGAGTCTACTTAGGGAAGGGTGATCCCCGCAGATGAAGCCATCTGTGCAAAGGTAGGAAAAATAAGCAGGAAACAGAGAACAATAAGTTCATTGTTCCTAGAGAGAGCCTTATAGGACACCGCAAACACAGAGAGAGGACACTGGTGAGAGAGGAGTCAAAAGGCCAGCTAAAGGGTTTGTTTTATCTTGAGGGCTCAGGGAAGATGTTGAAATATTTTAATCAAATATTTTGAAAAACATGGCAGTGTAAAAGGATACTTTGATCCTCATTTTCAAACTAAGTTTTGAAATTTCCAGTTTTCTTCTCTTTCTGACCCCCATAGAATTGTGCTTCCCCGCCTCCTTGAAGGTAACAGAGCTGCATTGCTTTGAAAACTGAAATATGATTCCTTTTGTTGCGGGTGGAAGCATTTATCACTACTGCTTGGATCTCTAACCCCTTCCTCTGTGGTGGGGATTGTAGATGAAGGTGTTGCTCTGAGCAATCACTGGAGACTGCTGGCCTGAAGGGTCACTATATTGACAGTGGGATTGCCTGTTACTGCAGTATAACTTTGCCTACCCTTCCCAAGAAATGGGGGATATTCTTATAATCAATAAGCTATTGCCACTGATTTGCGATTAGTTCAATGAAAACAAGTTATATTCCGTCTTAAAACTGCCCACCTGTCAAAAGTAACTTTCTTCCACTGTTACATCCAATCACTTCTCCCAGATTTTGGAAGTGGCAGTTAATGGAGCGTTTGCTTATCTATTCACTTATCATTAATTTTTGTTTGGAAAATTGAAAAATGCAGAGTAAAATGAAGAGGGCATGCATTTCTTTTCATAACTTTTACCAAGCAGCAGTACCTTGGTAAATGGAAGCATTAAATGGATAAGGATAGTTTAAATCCTAAAAGGAAACACTGTACATGTTTGCATGCACTTTATTCTTTGTACTTCCTGACTGCTGCTTTAAGACATGCCTGCTTCTCAGCACCAATTTTAGTCTATCTCATATGTCAACAAATGTTTTAAAATGTTGGAGAATACAGAGGA
This sequence comes from Myotis davidii, assembly GCF_000327345.1. NCBI lineage: Eukaryota > Metazoa > Chordata > Mammalia > Chiroptera > Vespertilionidae > Myotis > Myotis davidii. The sequence continues at coordinate 7,228,055 of NW_006289813.1, read as the reverse complement.
AGCCAGATTCTTCTTTCTCAGAGATGCATCTAAACCTTAAAACATGGGAGAATTCCCTGATAGGCCATTCTTTGGATACTGTTAAGCCTTCTGTACTAGCCAGATGTATTATTCATATCACAAAAGGGAAATTGCTTATCCTTATGCTTATAAACTCAGATAATTCAACGGCTGTAGAATGTTACATGGATTTGGTCTCAGGAGAAAAATATACCATGTCCATATATTATACAAATGAGATATGTTTAAAAACATGGTCGTGAAGGAAACACTTCCTGAAAGGACAAGTTGTAAATTTGCCTGTAAAATCAGAAGGCCTTCGCTAACCCTTTGAGAGTTGGCCAAGATGATCCCTTGGGTAAGGAATCTAACCCTTTCAAATTGCATGAAAATTAGAAGTTAAATGAAGATGTTATGGATGGAAAATCGTTTCTAAATAAACCACCGGGATGGAAAGCATTAGAATAATGGCTTTAAAAAATATTATTATTTTTTTATTTTTCTATGTCACTCACAATTATTGTAAATGCATGCACTTTAAAATAAAATACACTCATCTAGTCCTCTTTTAAGAAAATCCCATAGAGTTGTTTTTTTTAATAGAAGAAAGTAATACTTTCAACAAGCAGAACCTTAACACAAAGCTGATGTTAGTGGCCAAGAAAAGCATGTTATCTTACATTTTCTGTGTAATAAACAGAGAGAGAGAGAGAGAGAGAGAGAGAGAGAGAGAGAGAGAGAGAGAGAGAGAGAGAGAGAGAAAAAGCTTACTTTTCACTCTCTCTCATGGTAACTATGTCTCCTTAGAGCTAAGTCCTCAGGACACCAGAGCATGGTATTGCCTTGGCTGTTTGGTTAAAACAGAGACGGCAATTAGGCCAGAGGCTCTTTCTCATTTCCTTTTCAGCGGTGTTCAGCTATTGAGAAATATGAAACTGCGTGATTTAGTTGCCCAATTCAGGAAAAGGAGTTGTCCGTTTTATGATTCCAAATTGTGTTGCCAGAGGGGTTCCAGGCAGGCATGGTCCGCTCTGCCCAGAGGGCTCAGTTCACTGAGAAGTGGCCAGTGGGGCTGTAGCCAGTGTCGGCCTTGCTGCAGCTAATGATCTCAACAGGCCTGAGGACAGAGAGAAAGCTTCCCCTGGATGTGCTTAGCAGAGAGCCCAGAGGAGTCTCAGAGTCAAAGCAGGTGGAGCAGAAAGAGGTGTCACACCATCCCTGTTCCGAGGTTGGAGCAACAGACCTTTCCAATAAGAACGCAGCCCTCTGCAGCCCGTAGCTAATGAGAAGATGCCCTGACACATTCACTCCACGGAGGCTTAGAGACATCATCAGGGTGCAGAGGACCCCACAGGCTGTGAGGGAGTTAGAATGAGTGACGCGTACCGAGGAGGCATTGTGTACCAGACACACTGTGAGTGCTTCTTGGGCATTCATTTATTCAAACTTCACAACCACTCTCGGACGTCATTATCATGACTTGCCACATTGTACAGATGCAGAAATGGAGGTGTAGAAAAGTGAAGGAACTTGCCAAAGGTGATACAGCTAGTCCAGAGGAGAGCCAGATATCAGCGAAGAGCCTGCCTCCAGAACCCACACTCAGCCACCAGGCTCTAACGCAGCCATGGGCAAACTATGGCCCGCAGGCCGGATCCGGCCCGTTTGAAATGAATAAAATTAAAAAAAAAAAAAAAGACCGTACCCTTTTATGTAATGATGTTTACTTTGAATTTATATTAGTTACCACAAACACTCCATCCATGCTTTTGTTCCGGCCCTCCGGTCCAGTTTAAGAACCCACTGTGGCCCTCAAGTCAAAAAGTTTGCCCACCCCTGCAACGGCTTTCAGAGAGAGGCAAAAACAAAGCAGATAACTCCAAGTCTTTGCTCCCAAGAGGAGGTGCAAGTTATATATCACATGAAAAGATAATGAACGGGAGAATACAGAAAATGATAGGTGCCAAGTGAGTGCCAGGAAATGTATAGTTGTTGAAATAGGCCCAAAGGAAAATAGATTATAAGAAGGAAATTAACTTAAAAAGTGGGTCCTTGAATTGGATGTGAATAAGTAGGGACAATGTAGTGTGGAGAGAGAGGACACGCATGGGCCAGCCTCACAGAGGCCTGGGTTCAAATCCCAGCTCTGCCACTTACAGGCTGTGAGCATGGTAAATTACTTAGGTCTTTGTGCTTTAGTTCCCCTATCTAAACGACAGTAAAACCTATTTCAAGGAATATTCATGAATTTAAGCAAAATTTGTTAAGTAGAGGTCTTAGCATAGTGCCTGACACAAGGTAAACACTTAATATTTTTATTACTATCGAATTGAGGGAAGAGGATTTCAGACGAGGGGAAAGGCCTGTGAAATATATCTGTAAAAGCCAGAAACACACCTCTGTCTGCTCAGTTCAAGCTGAGTAGACGGGGGTTATATGTCTTGAGTTGAGCTGAGAAGTTAGAGAGAAGCTCCCCTCAATGGTCACTAGGGGGTCTCAATCTGAAAAGTTGCATGTGGTCATTTTGATCAGTAAGTACTATGGGTTTTGTGCAAAGATGTGAGTATAGGAAAAGAGTTGGAGACGCCTGAATAAGCAAAACCCATTTTGTACTTGGTGATACAGTCTGGCCTGGAGGACACTCATGAGCTACAACTTTCGATAATTGACTGGAAGAGCAGAAAACAGGGATTAATTCAGTAATCAAAGAAAGATTTGTCAGATACCAAGTAGGAGTCAGCTCTAAGCTGGGTTTCAGGGTATACAATGAATGAGGTAGAGATGACAAGGAGCCCCCAGGAAACTCAGTCTTGTGATGGAGATAGATAAGAAAACAGCATGTACAATCCTATTTGAAAAGTGGTATCTAAAAACCAAAACAAAAAGCAATGCACAAGCTTCAGGGGAAGCACGGAGACTTAGGATACAACACAGGGGTGGGGAACACTCCCAAGAAGAGATAATTCTTGAGAGGATTCTTATATCTTATTTATTCCTGCCTTTAAAATGAGGATAATGAAGGTACCTAATTCAAATCAGGGGGCAGGCTGTGGGGAGGAGGCATCTGATCAGAAGAAACAGCATGGACAAAGCCTGACAACTGGAATCAGATGAAATATTTAAGGAGTTCCATAACACTTCCCATGAGCAGGGTGCAGTGGGGTGTGGCACAGGAGGTTGAAAAATAATGTGCTAAAGACCCTAGAGACACATAGAAGAATGTGTGGGGGAGGGATGGGCTTGGCTTTCCCCTTTGGAGAGGTCCCTCTGGAAGGAGAGGGAAGGAGAATGAGGTAGATGGTGAGACTGGAGGCCTTTAAACGATTTAGAAAGTTATTTCACAGAGCTCAGGAGAGAAATAGTTTCGATGTCACTGGATGACAAGAGGAAGGACTCAATGGGCTATGGCATAAGTGTAATGAGCAAAGGTAAAGCTCCAGACTCTCCTTGGCTTCAAGTTCAAATGGCAAAGGGATCCGGCAGGTGAAGGCCCTAGACCAGGGATGGCGAACCTATGACACGCGTGTCAGAGGTGACACACGAACTCATTTTTTTGGGTTGATTTTTCTTTGTTAAATGGCATTTAAATATATAAAATAAATATCAAAAATATAAGTCTTTGTTTTACTATGGTTGCAAATATCAAAAAATTTCTATATGTGACACGGCACCAGAGTTAAGTTAGGGTTTTTCAAAATGCTGACACGCCGAGCTCAAAAGGCTCGCCATCACTGCTCTAGACAGATGCTCAGGATGATAATAGTTGCAGAAAGCCTAAGCGCAGTTGTCCCTCTCTATTGTTTTCTCTCTCTTATCCTCTGCCACATTATCCCTTTTCACCCCCTGGGAGGCCTCCCCTTTTCTCATAGTTGGGAATGGACGTGGAGCGCATGGCTATTGGGGAGACAGCCAAGGCAGCAGAGGGCAATGAAGAGAGAGAAGGAGATGAAGAACAAAACGTAGAAAAAGCTTGAGAAGACAGGCAGTGGTTTTGCTAATGCCACTGGTAAAATAAAATGTAAAAATGAAATGTTATCTATAAATGCAGAACAGTATGCCATATATGCCAGGTCCCTTGAAACAGCAAGGATGGACCAGCTCCCGGCACCTATGTGTGTACGCATTAAACCCCCTCCGCCAGAAGAATCTTTTCTACCACATTAAGAAATGGAAGTGTTAGAGGCTTGGAAGGGGGACACTTGGTTTTCTCCTTTGAATGATGGGTCATATTTTGATTTTTAGAGGAACATAGATAAAGAGTGCATTCTTGATTTTGGAAATGCAGTGGCTACCCATCATTTTCAGGATAATGTAAGGGTCTTAGCATGGCTGACAAGGCCTAGATGGGCTGGCCCTGCCCACCTGCTTGTCCTCATCTCCCATCTCTGTGCCAGTCTACACCCTGATTCTTTTGGCTTCTATTACATTCAGCACTCATCACTCACGTATTCACTACTCAAGGTTCTCTCTCTAATCTTTCCTTTCTTCTCCCGGTTCTTATTGATCATTCCAGTCACAGTATGAACACCGATTTCACAGGGAAGCCATTCCTGATCTCTCTGATCAGGTCAAATACCCACTCATAGATTATTTTGAAGGCTTGTGCTTCTCTTCCACAGCACCTTCCCAGTTACAGTTCCTCCATGTGTGTGTGATAATTTGATAAATGCTTCCCTGGTTGTAAGTCCATGCAGGCAGGAACTATGTCTGATTTTACATACCATTTAACCTTCAATGTCTAAAAATGCATGGTAAGCAGATATAAGTGTGTGTAGTCATGGGACAATGATGTCAGAGTGTAGTAAAGGTTTGAAGGAGCCGAACCTGAAAAGAGGTGTCAAAGATTAACTTAATCTGCTGTCTATCCTAAATATTATCTTCACAATATATTTCTTACTTTTGGACTAAATGGGAAATAATGACTTTTAAAAATTATATTTAGTTGTATGTGTTTTTTAAATTTTTTATGGGATTCTAGACTACAAAAAGGCCCTGCTGGGTAGTATAGTTTTTAGAACTCGAAGAGAAGTGAGGGTTCTTGAGTCATAACTTTCACATTACAGGTTTTCTATATTCGTTTTCAACCTAACACAAAATTAATGCAGCTATTTTATGCAAGATCTTACCATTAGTTTCTCTAGAACATTCATTGAAAGTATGTCTCATTATTGAAAATCCATCCTTCAGTGTGTTTCCAACCATCTAGCCACCTCAAAAAAGGCAACATCTGAAGCCAAATCCCTGCTTTCCTTTGTGATTACAAGGACAACCAGTAAATCAGAGCGCAGTCAATGCCAATTGCTGAAGGTGGGTCCTACAAGTTACTCTTTGTCTTTAAGCTACTTGCGGGAGATGTCCAACATGCAGTTCTTTGGTATTTTCCCAGGAAGTGCAAAGGTTTATAGGTAAAATTCAAATTAGTCCATTTTCTTACTACAGATATAGTTCTCATGTAGAAGGTATGCTTGTTAGGAAAAAGGTTAAGCCAATAAACTCAAATTGTGGAAATATCTGAGACCTTACTTCATCTATAATCCAAATTACTATGAACAATATAAAGTTGACTATCAATCATTATTTACAGAAGAGTATCTGAGACCCAGACACTATTTTAAAGTCATAACTTTTCAGGGTAAAATTATTTATTTTTTTGGGGGGTGGTGGTAATACTTACTTTTATAAGACTTTAAGAAAAGTTCAGCTTTTATTTCTATATTTCAACTTCAGTCAGAATAAACAGAACAACTCTACCGAGAGTGAACAATGGTGAATGGTGAGAGTTTTCTCACTGTTGAAGTGGGAGGTTACAAATAAGCAAAAGGAAGAAGCTGGAAGGATCAATGTCAGCGATATTCAAGGGGTTCACCACAAGAATTTTTAAAACATGCAATACCTGACTTTTAGTCAAGGGCACTGACCTCTTTGCCCTTAGATTGTCAAATTAAAAAAAAAATGACAACAGCCAATACAACAATAGTCATCTGGTATGAATGAATTACAATTATACCTATTTTTTTGTCAGATTGGCAAAAAATATATATTTTGATGTGCCACAGAATTTTAGTAATTAGTTTATGTGAGCCATGAGATAAAAAAAAGATTGAAAATTGCTGATATATGTTGTAATGAATTAAAGTTGAAAGCTTCAGTATAAATTCATGCTTTTAAAAATCTATCTTTCTATCTATCTAACCATATATACAGA
>NW_006289813.1:7220076-7221462 GCF_000327345.1 Myotis davidii | reverse complement strand
ATGCATACATATACAAATATATCTGTATGTAACTTGGTGGTCAGGCTTAACATGAATAACCAAAAGTCATTTTGACAGTGTGATAAAAATGGCATTTTTACACTATGAAATCTTCTTCCTCAAAACACAAAACTCCATTCTAATCATGAGGAAATACATAAGAAAATCCCAATTGAGTGAAATTCTACGAAACATCTGACCAGCACTCCTCAAAACTGTCAAAGTAATCACAATAAATATAATATGAGAAACTGTCACATCTATGAGGAGTCTGAGGAAATATGACGACTAAATGTAATGTGTTTTTCTGGATGGGATCCTAAAACAGAAAAAGGATATTGGATAAACTGAGCAAATACAGCCCAGCCAGTGTGGTTTAGTCATTGAGTGTCAATCCATGAACCAAGAGGTTATGGTTCAAATTCCCAGGTCAGGGCACATGTCTGGGTTGTGGGCTTGATTCCTAGTAGGGGGCACACAGGAGGCATCCAATTGATGTTTCTCTCGCATCAATGTTTCTATTTCTCTCTCCCTCTCCCTTCCTCTCTAAAAATAATAAAAACATATTAAAAAACTAAGCAAATACAAACAACATATGTATTTTAGTTAATAAAACTATATTAATATTGTTTCATTCATTGTGACAAAAGTACTATACTTATATAAGATATAAATAATAGAAGAAAGTGGGTATGAGATATGTATACTAACTCTGCAAATTTTCTGTAAATATAAAACTTTTTAAATACAAAAATGTTTACTTTTTTAAAAAACCTAAAGTCTATAAATTTAATTTAAAGTGGTAGAATGAAATAGTAAGATCTAATCTTACTGATATAAGCCAATATTTAGTTCTTTTAAACAAAAAGACATAGTTTTCTTCATATATTAACCTTTATGACCAATTGCTTTCTCTATAATTTTTCAGAAAATATTAGAACTTGTTAAACATCATCAATTAAAACCAGGTTAGAATGTTCTGGAATTGATAAACATATCAATATGCATTATCTATAAGGGTATATTTTTCAAAAGACTAGTTTTTAAATAGCCAAGGTTGGTTTACTCTTCTAAGATACTAAAAATCATAGGGCAAACTAGGGAAGAATTATAAAGTTGAATCCAAGCAGAACAAAGATAAATTTCAGCAGATCATCTAATCTAATAAAAGAGAAACATGATAATTGGTGTACGACCGCTGCCCTTCCCATTGACTAATCAGGGAGATATGCAAATTAACTGCCAGCCAAGATGGCTGCCGGCAGCCAGGTAGCTTGAAACTAACATGAGGCTTGCTTGCTTCAGTGACGGAGGAAACCAACATTCAATGCCTGCCTTGCAGGCCTCTGAGCCTGCAGTTTGAAACATTTTAACAAATATAGAAGC
>NW_006289813.1:7175362-7218350 GCF_000327345.1 Myotis davidii | reverse complement strand
TCCCAATCCGCCCTGCTCTGTGCATGACAGGGGGCGGTGCCCCAACTCCCCAATCGGCCCTGCTCTGAGCCCGACCAGGGGCTGAACCTAGGGATTGGGCCTGTCCTCTGCCACCCGGGAGCAGGCCTAACCCAGCAGGTTGTTATCTCTTGAGGGGTCCCAGTCTGCAAGAGGGCACAGGACGGGCTGAGGGACCTCCCCTCCCCCCGAGTGCACAAATTTTTGTGCACCGGGCCTCTAGTTTATTCATAATTTTTGACTCTAGTAAACAATGCAGTGCACATTTATCCATCCCTACTCCTCCACCTGGCCCCTGCAGGTTATGTCACTGAGATGCTTCTTCTGACCATGAGAACAGCCACACCATTCTGGGATTAAATGTCTGACTGTGGGTGCACCCACTAATTCATATTTGCACCTAGAAAGAACCAGCCTGAAAGTGTCTCATGCTTAGAAGACCCCAGAAAATGCTTCCTTCCTTTCAGATTCACTTGACTACCATGAGGCGCTTCCAGGCATATTATCGATTACATCACAGATGTCAGTAATTTACATACCGTCTTCACAACTGTTTCCATATACAAGTACTACCTGTAGCATTTGTCATGTATGTTATGTTTTCCTAAATTCTTAATAAACTTTTTTCTCTTAAAAAAAGAAAGAACCAGCTGATCCAAGCAGCAGCCATCAATTCCTGAATCATTTCTCTAACAACTGCAGTGATCCAAGCACTTTATATGTGACAAGGCGTGCGTTTCTTCCAACCTGTCACTCTCCTCTTTGTCCTCTCCAGAATGTCTGCTGCCCAGAGTGAGCACAATCCAGCTGAGATCTGGATGATGCAGGGTCAAGCGCACTCATTACCTCTTTATCTTGGGACATTCTAGTTCTATTAATGTACCCTAAGTTGCTATGTGAAATCTCCAAAATAGGTACCATAGCTTACATTCAAAACTGGATGCTAGATACAAATACCACATTATCTGTGATTACTGTGAATGAGGTTAGCACATTAGCATTTGTTTGTGAATATCAGACTTGGCTGCCTAGAGGCTGCGAGTATGCGTGATTCACAGCCTCCTCGGATGACACAGGCAGTGGTGCCCTCAGATGACACGCCCTTCATCATTCCCTGATTCTTAAAAACAAACAAAATCACCCTCTTCTTTTTGCTCTGACTGCACAGATATAAAGTCAGAACTGAACATAATGATGGGTAGAGAGTGCTCTTTAATCTAAGTGTCTAAACTCTTGGTAGTTTCTGTCTATTTAATATATATGTATTCCTATGAGAAGTATTACTGCCTCTCTAACAAACAATGATGACATACAAAGTTAAGCAATTAATAATTCAAGAACGCTTTAAGACACAGGTGCCAAAGAATATGCTTTCCTAATCTTTGTAAAAATAGGTAAAATAATATAAAATTTCATTGGTAAATTGTGAAAACTGTTTTGTAACAAAATGACTTTAATGCAGGTGATAGATTTCCTTAAAATGCACTTAACATCCTATTTCTGCTCTATCAATTCTACTGACCAAGATAAAGTTATTTTAAACATTAATGCTCTCAGGAATATACAGCAATGATAAATATGCCGAAGAAATGACAAATCTCCAAGAAAAATAAGTAATGCAATGCCAGCCGAATTTCTATATGAAATAAGCTACTCAGTGATATTGGTATCTTTAATTGAGAAAGATGAATAATGTTAATCTTAGGAAGTTTATTTATAGTGGACTTAGATTAAGTAATACAATTAACAGCTATAGAATTTGTAGATCAGAATCAGAGAAGAAAAACATTAATTAATAATTAGTCAAGATTACATTTGAATAAATTAGCAAAAGGAAAAATATCCATAAAAAACATCTAATTTTTAGTTCCTTACAAGAGAAGTGGTACTGTTTGTTTTACAGACTAATTTATACAAATACCCAATAAATAAGTACTCATTTTCACTCCTCACATGCACCATAGCACATACAAAACAACAATCTGCTTCCCTCTCTGAAGTACTTGGATTTTTTTAAGAGGAAACACAGGAATGAAGGAGATTCTTTCCCATGCTAAACAAAGGTTCCTAAACACGTAACTTCATTCATGCAGAGCACAATTGGAAAGGCACTAGGGACCTCGATTTAAGAACAATAGACATAAGACCGATGTACTGGTTGCCCCCTGAACGGCGTACTCAGCAGTTTTGGAGCACTTAGCAGTGATGAATAGGCATGAAGAATCAGGTACTGAGAAGCCATTTCCTTGGAAATGAAATCTTTTTTTCCCTTTTATCTTTTGCCTGTCTTGGAAGCTCTGAAGTAACCAAGGATACAGAGGAGTGGGGAAAGCATGCAACTGAGATTACCCAAAGGAGATGCTCATGATGAGGCTGAATAAAAATAGATTCTGGGGAGAGAGAGGGGGGGAATGGCCTTAATCTTCAAAATTCTTTGATGTGTTATTGCATTCAGAATAATGGATTTTCTCAAGGTAAAATCCAAATGGACTCATCTGTCAATTAAAGATATTTTACTCATAGACAAGTCGAACATTTGACTATTATTAGAATCAAATTCTAATATTAAAACCAAATTCTTATTTTCAGTATGTAATAGCCAATTTTCCTAGCTGGAAAAAGTAAAGGGAGAAATGATAGGAAAATAAATAAAGGGAGTCTTTAGATGCTATCTTTATAGAACTCCATTATTTTTGGTTTCATGTAGTATTTTGTAAAACTATCGAAGGAATTGTTTTAGGGGGGAAATCCATAACAGTCATAGCTCACATTCTTGAAAAAAACACACAAAAACCCCACAGCTTTTAGACCTGCCCTCCTATGTAAGGAATTTCATCATTTCCAGAACCTTGGCACTTGTCTGCATCCTCTTTCCAGGCTGCTTGTCATTTCATAATCGCTTTCATGGTTCCCGTTTTCCTTATTCTCTGAATTTGTGCTCAAAATATTTCAAGCACGGGGAAGCAAACTGGTGAATCGACAAGAACTGACAGATGCCATTAGAAGCAGCCCCGCTCTTAACTAGGACTTTAACTTCCACTCTTAGACAACAGAAGTCCATATACAGACTCAACATTTTCCTCTAAGAATCAGATATCCTTGGGAGTCACGCAAGGATGTATCACTCTACTACCGCTGCCATCACAAATGGAGCAGGACTCGGGAGTCACAGGCCCAGTGCTATGATGGGCTATGGAAAGACTCAGCACTTTTTTCCTTCAAGATGGTAACTTAGAAAGATATAACATTTTTTTAATAAGGAACATTTTTATTCAAATTATTGTTTGAATATGAAAACCTCAATAATTTTAATTGTATTTAATGAGGTTTTAATGAAATCCGGTATATGGGTTTTCTTTTGATTATTAACTAACAATAGTATTTAAAATTTTTAAAAATATGTTTTTATTGATTCAAGAGAGAGAGGAAAAGAGAGGGAGGGAGGGAGAGGGAGAAAGAGAGAGAAACATTGATGTGAGAGAGAAACATCAGGTGGCTGCCTCTCCCATCCCCACTACTGGGGATCGAACCTACTACCAAGGCGTGTGCCCTGACTGGAAATCAAACCTGTGACCTTTTGGGGCATGGGACAATGCTCAACCAACTGAGCCACACAGGTCGGGGCAATATTTATGATTTTCAAAGATCTTTCAAATATACTACAATCTTCACAGACATTTTGGGTGAAGGAAAAAACAGAAGGCAGAACTAAAATGCATCAAACATCTTAAGTATATCAGGGGCTATTATTTTTATATATCTCATTTTTCTTTATGCTCAACTTTAGGACAAATTTCCTTCCAATCTCACTATCAGAAGTAGGTGTGCTTCCCCTGAGCCACTGAGTTGCTCGTATCTAATGGACACTGAGATCTGTACATTAGCTACCTGATTTACATGGCTCCGAGGAAACTTAGCATGACCTTAGCATGAACCTAGAAGAGGGAGGGCCCTCTGTCTCCCTTGAGAACATAGGTTTAAACTTTCCAACTTTATAACCAGCTTGAGTCCCCAAAACTCAGCTTTTGATATGTGATCATTTCAGGGAGGCTGGGAGTTCATTGATCTCTCTTGCTAACATAACAAGACTCCTTTTTGATTTGCTTACCACCAACACCACCAAGTCACTTCAAGCCTTCCTGAGACTTATTGATAACGCACTAGTAAGACCCACATGCATTGGTGATCTTTTATTTTCCTCCTGTCTGGGGAAGAGTCGGTTGATGGACTGAGTACACATTGTTCTCAGCCTTCCTTAGGCTTCTCCTCTTCCTTTCCTCTCCTCTAGTCTCTCTTCCTCATCTCCCCGCTCTGGTTGCTCTGAAGGACCAAATTCTCCCTTCGTGATGCAGAGTGGCTTTCACCCTCAGGCCACAGGAGCACCTGCCTGCAAACACATTCTCAAGGGACTTCCTACCCCGCTCTTTTATACATGTCTCTTCTGAGAAAGATATTTCTCTTCCCAAAGAAGATTTTGGTGCTATTTGTGAAGATAATACTTTTCTTTTCATTTTATTACACCTGTGTGTGAGTATTAGCATCATACCTTATTTCCAATTGCCTTTCCCTCATCACTCTCTTTTATAAGCTACATCTTTGCTGGCTGCCACAAATGTTTCCTAGAATAGGACAAGGTTTAACAAACAAATAAATAAAATAACATCTCACTGAATGCTGACAGCAAATCTGGGTGATTAGTACTATTGTATTTTTCTTTTATGAATGAAGAAAGTGATCATAAAAGTCAGATAAGTTGTGCTCAAAATCTGCCAGTCATCATGAGAGTTCAATTTAAACTTAGTTCAATAGAGCTCTAAAGCAGTGGTTCTCAACCTTCTGGCCCTTTAAATACAGTTCCTCATGTTGTGACCCAACCATAAAATTATTTTCGCTGTTACTTCATAACTGTAATGTTGCTACTGTTATGTGAATAATAATGTAAATATCTGATATGCAGGAGGGTCTGTCCCCCCCCCCCCCCAATCTCCCGCTCCTGCAAATGCTTTGTCAAAATACACAGGTCACCTATTCTTTCTACCCACCCCTCCACCCCCATATTCTGATAATCCTTGTTAGTGAGATGGGAAAATGAGAACTGAAAGGATTTGTTGCACAAATTATTGTAGACATGTCTGAGACAACTACCTTCCCAACCCTCACCATTCCTACCACAAGGGAACCGAAGATCTAGATTCTTAAAATGTTGACATTTGAGTTAGCTTTCTAGAGTGTGCTCTCATTTAAAAATATATAAATGTATAAAATAGTTTTTGAAGTTATTTTACAATAAAACAGGAATAAAATATTATTTTAATGTACAAAGAAATTTGTAGTTTTTAATTGTCATGTTAACTATTAGAAATGATTGATATTTTAAAGGAAATATGAAAACGATGGCATATTATATCTATTTCAATGGCTCAACTGATAAATCCTTTTACATATAAAGTTTCAATATTTTTAATATGTCAAATACCAATATTTTTCTCCATTTGTCATTTAATGTCTTACCTTGAAAACATCTAAAATCGAAGCAATAGCAAAATGAGAAACTAAAGAAGGGTAATAATAAGAAAAGTCTAAGAAGATATTGATAACTTTAGAGTCAAATGAATCTGGCAGACCCTGTTAAGTCCCTACTTCTGAGGAGAACTATGTTAAAAATTTTACATACAGTATCTTATTTAATCCTTATAGCAATATGATAAGGTAAGATTAATAGCCATGTTTTCTAGATGAGGCAAATAAGTGCAAGTAAGTTACATAGTTGCTCAAGGTTATACAGCTCCTAAAGGAAGAACAAGGGTGCAATCATGATTGTCTAACTCCAAGCCCATGGATCACCAGAGAGCAGATAAACAAACATTAAATTGTACAGTCTTATGTCAATGAGGCTTTAGAGAAGTGAGCTATCTGAGGTCAAAGAAGGTTTATGGAAAAGATAAGCTGTTGAAGATAGGGGGAACTTGAAGGATTGTTAGGGTTTACATCGGCAGAGCAGAGGGCAGAGCAGAGGCAGAGCATCCCCTCTAAGGAAATCAGATGGGTGTGTTCGGGAGCACTAAAAAGACTGAAGTAGTAATTAAAGAAGAGAAATCTAGATTGGGAATCATGAAAATTAAATCATGAGAACTAAGATAGATCAGGTAAGAGACAATTACAAAGAGCTTTGAAGGCAAAATAGAAAACTATCCAATGTTAAGCCATTCACTCATTGCACAAAGATCTATGGATGCCCACTCTTATGAGCCAGGGAAAGGGAACAGAATAATACAGAAAGCCCTGGAGAAAGAAGTCTATTCACCTATTCACAGTTCTGTATACCCCCTTCCCCAATCAGGGATCTGGCCATATTCTCTCTGCAACAACACACTGGTAGAATCCTACTCTTAGGCATAGGCAAACATAGAATCCTAGTCTTAAGCCTTACCTAAGGCTTTTCTTGCTACTCCAAGAATTAGTTTATTGGAGTAGCCATCACCCAATGAAGAATGGGGGTTGGAGCATAAATTCTCCAGTGTCCTCAACCCTCACGTAGGACAAATCTGAAGCAAGTCCTACATCATTTCCCAGAGGCCCCCAATGGGATTGAGTTGCAGCTGCTTTCCTTTCCTGTTTTACTTCCCCACTCTCCCGTTGGTGTTTCCTGGTATAATCTCCCAAATAAACCATTTGCACTCAATTCTTTCTCTTGGAGCCTGCTATTGAGGGACCCCAGTTCGACACTGATGCACAACAGTTCTAGAAACAACTAACCATGGTAGAACACTTCTATGCCAGGAGCCTTTGCACATGTCACAACGTTTCATTCTCACAACAGCCTATGAAGTGCAACTATTATAACCCCTCTTTTGCAGTTGAGGAAACTGAGAAAGAGAGAGTTCCAAACTTGCCCAGGAAAGCTTGAATCCAAATTTGAACCAGGAACTCTAGCTCAGCATCAGTGCTCTTAGACCTAAGTCAGCTGCCTCTCTGCACGTGGAAAAGAATTACTGTATAGCAGAGGTGGGGAACCTTTTTTCTGCCAACGACCATTTGGATATTTCTAACATCATTTGTGGGCCATACAAAATGATCAACTTAAAAACTAGCCTGCTATATTTAATTGGTCAAACATTTAATTAATTCACCCCTAATGCCTTGGCAGGGCCAGACCAAATGAGTTTGTAGGCCTTATCCAGTACATGGGCTGGATGCTCCCCACCCCTGCTGTATAGCAATACAAACCATATTGTAAAAGTACAAGGAGCTCTAGGAGAACATATGGAGGGATTAACTCTACCTGGACTTCAGAGAAAATCAAGCAAACCAAGTTCTAATGGATTAACAGGGGTTTTCTATGGAAAAAGGCAAAAGGGTGAAAGAACATTCCTATACAAGGTTCATCACACAGCAGGGTGAGTTTTCAAGGGTACTAGAGAAGCGGGTAGAGGGAGTCATGTGGGGTCTGTTGACTAGCCAGGTTCCAGCTTCCCTAGTCTTTCTTCAAAAGTGTAACACTGATATAAAGTTGCTCCTTTATATCATACCTACTTTACATATAAGTCACTGCCTATACTTTTGCTTGGAGGAAAGTTGTGCCTTAAAAATATATGTTCCTAACCACTATACTAAAGGATAGTCTAACAACTCAGATATGCAATATGTATAAGAACAAGGCAAATAGCATTCATACTAACAGTAGTTATCATTTATACATGAAATTAGAAAGGCAGGGGCTAGGTGAAGCAGGTCCTTGTGCTGACCTTATGTGTATAATACACAGTGAATAGATTTTCTAGTCATGAGGAGATATATGAAGTAGATAATGCCTTTAGAGCTTAGTTTGGCAGTGTAAGATACATGAAAAAGGAGAGATGTGCCATACATAGAAGAAGTTTAGTTCTCCAAGCAGTCTAGAGCTGATCGGAAGGCCATGGTTAGAATGAACCTGCCATTGAGTAAACTAGATTATCCTAGGCAACCTGGTTAATCTTTCAATTTACACAACAGCAACAGCTACCATTGATTAGTTACTTACTGAGTGACAGGTGCTCTTCCAAGCACTTGACAGGTTTTCTTATTTAATCTTCACAGCAGTCCAAGAAGTGAGAACTACTTATTATCTCTATTTTACAAGTGGAAAAACTGAAGCACAGAGTTTAGATCACTTACGCTAGTTTACATCCTTAGTAAATAGATAACACGCCCTTGTCCATGGATTTGGGGGAGGATTAAATGAAATAATGTAAAAAACTTAGTCTATCCCTGTCATTAATAACCTCTCAAATGTGATATTTACTCTTATTATCTTTATTATTTTCATAGCATGGCTTTCTGTGCCTTATCTCAAAACCCGGGAGGACAACATTATTTAAATAATGCAGAAAGATATCTACTTAAATAATTCCCTAATATACATGTTGTTACTCATCCTTTTCTTTGCACATATTCTCTGAAGAAACATTTATAGAGTACCTGTTAGGTATAACATTGTAGTTGGTGCTGGGGACATAAATGAGAACAAAGTAATCAAGCTGGCTACTCTCATGAATAGGATGAAGTATGATTTGTTACTATGAAATCTCAGGGATTAGCTTGGTTCCAGAAAGTTCCTTGAATTAAAAAGATGTGCAGTGAAGGTGTGGCAGATGTGGTCCAATCTCTAAAATGGTGATATTTTGATCTACCATCATATTTAAACTCTCTCAATGTATTATTTCTCAGCACTTCCTTTCATAGAAGGGCAGTTATATTTAAACAAGACCAAATGGGTAAATTAATAAGACACAGAACCATAGATTTTTATAGCATCGAAGAGGTTGAACTAAAAAACATGAGCCCAGCCGGCATGGCTCAGTGGTTGAGTGTCAACCTAGGAACCAGGAGGTCGAGGTTCGATTCCGGTCAGGTCACATGCCCAGGTTGCAGGCTCGATCCTCAGTGGGGAGGGCGTGATGGAGGCAGCCGATCAATGATTCTCTCTCATCATTGATGTTTCTAACTCTCTCTCCCTCTTCCTTTCTCTCTGAAATCAATAAAAGTATATTTAAAAAGAAAAAGAAAAACATGAAAAGTCAAAGGGAGGGAAAATGAAGTATCCTTATAAGTGACTAAACTGCCTAGTATATTATATGGAGATTTGGAGGTGCAGCAGAAATTCTACAAAGAAAGCCATGACCAAAGATAGCCATGTCCAAAGAAAGCCGGGTCCAAAATAATGGTGAGCACTGAACGCCAGGATATTAAAGAGGAAGTTCTGTAGATCTTGGAGAAAGTGCTGATGACTAGAAGAGATCAAAGGAATTCATAATATCTCCTATGTTAATCATACACTACACGGTTTATAATTATGGCCTAAAAATTATAAGGTTATTTAAAATTTCCCTTTAATTACATCTTATATTTGTCATTTCCCACCCCCTGAGATATCATGGGAACATAAAAGAGAATTTATATTTAAACTACATTATATCAGTTCTGGTTAAAGTCATATTATGTTTTGTTATTTTCCATATGTTTCTCAGAGACTGGGGACCCTTTCAAGTAAACTTCAGAAGGGGTTTGAAGGAATTGTTGGAAAAGGAGGTAAAATACATCTGGATTTGTGACATTCCAACCTAAACCACAGAAAAGTTCCTATTAAAAAAAATGAGCAAAGATGAATCATTTAGCCTTCTTTTCCAACTGTGATTTTTATTCATTTGAAGGTAAAATTCAAAGGGAACATCTTAGAGCTTCTGTTTGTCACCCTAGAGTTATTTCCAGGCAGCCTAGGAAATCACCTATTTCCAAAATCAGGTCATGAAACTGGAACTGCAATCTAATTAATATGTTCATAAAACAGCTCCACCACTACCAAACAGACAGCAACAATAAAACCAACTGTGTATTCTTTGGAATCCCCCAAACATAACCCATTGGAGAAATTCTCATTACAGTACACTTTCTAACTTAGTAATTAAGAATTCTAACATTCCTGTCACATGTCTGGCCCCTTTCCTGACAAAATACTTGGTGTGAGTCATTTTAAAAGTGAAGTGAGGCATCCTTTATTGTCTTCATACATTCATTCAGCATCACTGACTTTTTCCGACTTTATAGACATGGACATACTTCTCTCTTCAGCAGCTTCCTAATACCCACGGAAACTGTGCCAGAACCGGACTCTCCACCTGCCCCTTTGTGGCCCTCCCTCGGAGATATGATCTTAAATTGTACCTTCAGAGAAAATTAATCTCTACATTATCTGCATCCATCCTCCCTCCCTCTCTATCTTGGAACAACCCATATCCTTCACTAGTTGTCCAGATCCCCTATACAGACACTTCCTTTGGGACATGTTCCCTGACCCTTAAAAGTACCCCGTGTCTTCACTAACTACTGGCTTGTCCCCTCTCCTCTTTTTCTCCTCTCCCCTCCTCTTCACCCCTCAATCTGTTGTTCTCATCCAAAATTTTGAAAGTAATGTACACTACTTGTCTCTGCTTTTATAACCCCTAAAATATAACTTACCCCCAGACACTGCCTTACAGCATTCTTCGAAGTGTTGCCAATAACTACTAATTCTCAAAACCACTGGCTATACTTTTAGTTCCCCATTTCTAGACTCCTATTATGTAGTAGGAACAGTCGGTTGTTTCTTCCTTTGGACTCCCCTAACACTTTGTATATACCTATATTAATATGCTCTCTACTAAACTTATTTCCTTGGCAGTTCTCCTCAATAGTATATGGTTATCTTCAAGGCAGTACTGTTATTTAGTTATCTGCAAATCCCATACGTTTACATGAATCAGTATGTTCCAATCCAATTCACTCTGAATAATAATTTTCAACAGCTCAGATATTGGGTTATTTCGTGATTAAAATGTTTTTTTGGCTGTTTGGCATTCAATCTGATGAATGAAAAAGTTAGTAGTCTTTACCTGTGCAAAAAATAATTTTAAAGACCTATAATTCGAATATTTTGAAGAAAGTAATAGTGATGGTCACTGAACCCAAAACATGTATGGTCTTTTATTGTTGACAAAGCTTGCTCAATAACACTTCATCTGACTATCGGAACTGCCCTTCAAGGTGGAACTGGGAGCCATGTCAAAGGAGGGCCAGGCTGTGCAGTTTGGTCACTGCCCACCAGAGCCTGCAGAGATGATGAGTGAAGCTGAAGTCATCTGTGCTCTACTCGCCCAGTGTGTGCCCAGAGGATGGGATGCCTTTTGCTTTGCACGGAGTCTGTCCATCCACCACAGTCTGCATTTCGAATGCATTTGCCTGAAGTGGGGCGCTTTTCCTAATAGAGTTGCTCAGATAAGGATGCTATCGGTCAAAGTGGCCCTGAGAACATGGTTCACTTGAAATCCTTGTAAAATCCTTCATTCTGAAAACACTCACACTCACACACCCACACACACAGACACACACACACACACACACGCACGCACGCACAGCTGATGATATGGTCAAAGTGTACAAGTCACAGTGCTAACACGAGCAGGGAGGGTTTCTCAGGGAAAGGCCCTTGACACTCACTAGGCATCCCGTGTACTTGCCTAACGTGCTAGCTAACAGGTTGGATCTGCTTATTTTCTATGGCCTTGCTGCTCATCTGTTTTCCTGAAGGTCCATGGCCAGAGAGCTAAGACCTTTGATACAGAACAACATGGAAAATAAAAAAGCACCGGGCTTACCATAGGCCTGCCTTGGTTGGGAGTGGGTCGGCTTCCCTAAGTAAGATATGTGACCTTGAGCAAGTTATTTACCTTCCATGAGCATTACTTTCCTCATCTGCAAGCATGCATTCAAAGAAGACCCGTGTCCGAAAGTTACAGTTGACATTAAATGGTGTCATTTATGTGAAACCATGGGGCAGGGATGGGGCAGGGGGAATTCAATTAGTGCTGGTCTCTTTCCTGAAGTATGCAATGGTTATATTTGTTACCTATACTTTTTAAAATTCAGCCAGGAGGTTTCACCATGCCATTGTTTAATAGTCTAAGAAATTAATATTACAAATATGCTCTGAGAGTTTCTTTAATAGTCTACTCTTGAACATGAAGCCTGCAAATATCGGTTGCAATAATTTTCAACAGGTGGTGAAGAGCTCAGAGAGCTTTCCCAAGGTCAAGGTCACCGAAGCATTAACACCCAGAATTAGAATGAGAAAACTGTGTGGGGGAGGGAGGTTGTTTTGTTTTGTTTTTTCCTGAACCAATAGCCTGATTATATAGAGTCTGGAGTAACCATTTTAAAAAGCAAATATATATCCTAAAATTTTACACAATATAGTCTCCAGTTGAAGTATGTTGTCTTGGGTATGTTTATAGGCTGGTACTTCTCTAACAACTGGAAATACCATCCAATAATCCATCAAAAGATAATAGCTGTAGCAGGTAACTTATGGCTTAGAGACATTTTGGAGCTAAGGTGAAAAGGTGGGGCAAGGCTATTAATGAACATTAATGCTGTGGGGTGGTGGCCGAAGGAGGGAATGAAGAGGTGAAGTGTGGCTATTGTTGGAAGGGAAGGAGGGAGGAAGGGAGTGAGGGAGGAAGGGAGGAAAGATGGAAGGAGGAAGGGAGGAGGGAGGGAAGGAAGGGATGGAGGAAGGGAGGAAGGAAGGAAGGAAGGGAGGAAGGAAGGAAGGAAGGGAGGGAGGGAGAGAGGGAGGAAGGAGAAAGGATCTAGCCTGTGGTGAGTGTGAAACTGGTTAAGTTCCCTCCTTGGGTTCTTATTTCTCTAAGAGTTCTCACCTATTTTCCCCCATACTTGCCTTTTTTTCTGTGAATCCGGGTACCTCAGTATTAGTGACTATAACTCAGTTATAGCCACTGAAAGGGGTGCAGGAACAAGGGGGCAGAAAATGAAGAATTTAATAAAAGCAAAACATACCCAATTCATAGCTAGTCATTTTCACATGACAAAATATTTTCTTCTTTTTTTCCTTTTGTAGGAATTACCTAAAACCTCCCCGGCTTGGGCCACCCACTTAGCCCATTGAGGATGTATCCTGCCAGCAGTTTAAAGTGCACTGTTTTACTACAGGGGAAAGTCTGCTGGGACTAAAAATTATATTTAATTTCCATAAGTTGTGGGCACACTGGTATTGCAGATGGCAACTTCTCTCCGCTAATATACCATTCCTTAATCAAATATTTAAAAAGTAACGCAAAAATATAAATTTTTATTTTCACCTTAAAACTGTAAGGTATTACTAAAAGGAATTAAGGAGGATACAGCCAGAGGCATTAAAAGACAGTAAAATAGAAGGCCATGAGAAAAATTATATGTTAAATAGTGTTAGTATTTCATTTAAAGGAAAGTTTTCGCTGTATTGTATCTAAACCTGAACTTCTGCCTTAAACAATGGCTGACTTTACATTGAGCCCAGGGATTTGTGAACAAAAGGAGTTTTATAATTATGAGCTCTACTCCAAATTTTATTGTGTTTACAAATAAATTGTATTTGGCCATAACAGTAATTCAGAGTCAGTTGAGAATCTGGTATTTGTATTCTAAAATTGCTAGGTGGTTTTGTCACTTGGAGGAAGAGATGGTACAGAAGCAAGGTCAGCAGCGACCTGAAATCTCATTAGAAGACAAGCAGACACTGGCAGAATTTTAGGTTGACTGAAATGAGCAGAGCTCCCTTATCTTGCATGAGACTTAATACGTTTTGTCCTTCAATGCATTGCACAGTCGTCAAACTCAATGTTTCTCCCACCCACTAAAATTCTCATAAGAGAAGTGAGATCATTATATTAGCCAAAACATAAACTCTGCAAAATGCAATTCTGGGGTGAGTTCCTTCAGTTTTAATATAGGAAGAGCAGAAAAACTTAAAAGCTGAAACTCTAAGAGGCAAGGTAAAAAGGATTATCCTTTCAGTAAGAAGCAGGCCATCTTGCTTTTCTCTGATGATGTACTCATTGAATATTTTATTGAATAAAGGGTATGAAAATAAGTACATACATGCATAATATTACTGATATATTGATTTATATCTTGCTTTATTCCATAAAGGATTTTGATCAAAGAAAACAAAACAAAATGGGCTAGTAAATTAGTGGAAGCCTAGGTCCATAGGGGAAACAATTGAAGTGTGCTTTGCTAGATTGAACCTCAGTAAGAACCTGCAAAGGGAAGTCCAGTGCAAAGATGTGGGGCCTAGAAACAGGGAATAGAAGCCTCAGTGTTGAGTGGAGGTATGGAATCGCCCTATTTTGTCTCTTGCTTCAAGTCACCTCTCCTCATTACGAAGAGAGTTTCATAAAAGCACTCAGGTATATGGGCTTTAAAAAATGAAATTCTAGGCAACAAATAAAGAACAGCTAATCACCATCCACCATCACTAGTCCCAAGTCTTCCTCAGGTTCCCTCCAAGGAGCACACTGAGGGCCGCTCTAGATAGCTTGGCCTTCAACTCCTGCCTCCCACGGTCCTCTCTCTGTGTCATTTCATTCCATTGTAAAAAGGATGCAAAGGCATTTGAATAAAATGCCCTCCTACATTTTATAAATGTAAAATTAAAAATTCAGTTGCTTTCAACATGGCCTTGGTGTTTCTGGCATGAAATTACAGCATTTTTATAAATCAGATTATACGAAGTTGTTATATATCTTTTAAGTAAGTCAAAAAGTTACAAACATATGTTAGGCACACTATGTTATGTCATTCTTTTGAGACCCCTGCATAATCCCACGTCATCACGCGTCTAGAGCATCATCTTAATTGTTCCTAAATGAAATTTAAATTCCTAGAAAGCTGACTTGTATTTTCCTTTTTTTCAACCATGCAAGATCTGATCCCAAATTCCCAGGCTACCACTATATTCTCACAACTAGCCAGAATACAAAGTAAGAAGAGCTATATGGTACTTATTTACCTACCGAGGCAAACCCTTATCTTTGTTTGGGTTGGCAGTAAAAAGGTCAAAAAACATAATAGAAAGAAGCTTTTGCAATAAAATCCTCCAGCAAATATTTCTAATGTAGCTTTAAACAAGAAAATCACATTCTTCAGACCACTTTTTAAGCACTCGAGGGGTAGTGTTCTATTAAGACAAGTAATAAGACCACTTATTAACTTTAACTTGTAACCAATAAACAATGGATTTGTAAGCCAGTCCTAGGGCAGGGGGATGAGAGTCCAAGTGGGAACTTTGTACATAAGCTTCTATTGGAACCATTACCTCTGATAAACTTTTGAAGATTCCTCTGTATCCCCTGTATCTCAATTTCCCCTTCTCCTTGCCTCTCAAAGAGCAGAACAGAAGAAGAGCATGCATCTCTGTGTTCTGCCTATCCGAAGGGTTGCCTTCATTGAGACGAGCTAGAGCTCATAAAACCAAAGCACAGATCTCTTTTAAAATGTCTATCCTTCCCTAGCCTTGATTGGTCTCTTGCCAACTTCTGATCTGCACCTTTGTTGGAAAAAAAAAAAAGACCTCCATGTAAGAATGAGGAAAAGCGAGTCTTTGGAGATGAAAATGAGAACAGCTTGGCAAATCTTTCTCCTTATCATGATAATTCATGAGCATGGAATCTAATCCAAGAGGGACTCTTACAGTAGGACAAAGGGAAAGAAAGGGGAAGGAGGATTTTTTGTCAACAAACACCTAGGATCTATGACTGCAGTTGAAAGGTGAGGTTATAAATAAGAGAAAAACAACAATTGGAGAAGTTGAGAACCATGCACAACATTAATTAGGTCACCTGGAAAAAACCACCACCTTCTTCCAGTTCAATGTCTTATGAAAGGATCTTTCAAAGGGGCCCAGGTAAGAATAGATACACGGGGAGCACTCACACCCCACGTTGGCTCAGATTGGTTACAACAGTAACAAATTGGCACACCATGCAGTGAAATGCATGAAGGGTTTCCTAGCTTCAGGCACAAAAGAAAACCACCAGGACTCGCAACTCCTCTCTACAGCTTTCAGACATTCATATTTCAGATCTAGAGAAGCATGAATAAGCACATTTACATTCTTTCAAAAACTACAAAGTCGAAGGGCTCATTTCTTTCCAGTCAAAAGTCGAGGTGAGGTAAATGCAACAACATAAAAGATGGCTATCATGGTAGGCATTCAAAGAGTACATGCATCCTACCGATTGACAAATAAACAAATGGGCCCAAACAACAGAGCTTGCCCAGAACAAAAACTGTTGCTTTATAGCAAGGTACACTTTAGAGAAATGAGAATGGTAATCCCCGCCCCCCCAAAATAAATCTTAATAGCTACAAAATTAACCCTGACTCAGGCCTAAGGAATAGAAGGGAAAAAAATAAATACTTGATCAATGCCTACCATGTCCTAGGGCCTGTTTCCGGGACCTTTTTATCTTAGGGTGAAAGACTATTTATGTGAATGTATTTGTAAGAATGACATAAACCTTACTGCTGAGGCCTGACCCCCACCGTCAGGACCAGCAAGGCACTGGCACCAAGCCTCCCCCTGAGTGGGGAACTCTGGTGATGCACTTGGATGTGGGCCACTGGTGTTTGCAGGCATGTCACCCAGACTCCCTCCCCAGCACAGTGGAGAGTGGGGATGGTGGCTCTGGACAGCAGAGAAAGAAGATACGCCACAGCTTCGATCTGGGATGTATCTGGTGTTGACAGAATGTGAGCACCTGCCCAGAGTGAAGGAGGATGTCACTCACCCCTCTCTGGTACTGATTTTCAGCAAACAAGCTTTAAATGTCTGTAACAAACCAGCAAGTGATTTTGGTGGAGCCTTAAGAGATCAGAAATCTTTCATTTGAGACACTGTCATGAAGGCAACTGGAAACCCTCTGAAACCTGTATTTTCATATCTATTACTTATCCGGAGGCCAGCCAAATAATTTACTTGGGAAATATACTTTCAAAATCAGACAGATTGCAGGATCCCAAACAAACCATGTTAGTAGCCATGAAAACCTTAAAATGTGCCTTTATCATGCATTCACAAAGTTTCTGCTATGAGAGATGGGACCCAGCCAACCCTAAAGGTCTGGTAAAAACAAGCAATTTTAAATAATGAGCTCTGCTCTTATAATACCTTCAGCAATTAATTCCTACACACATTTAGTCATAAACCCTAATAACAAATGGTATGTGATGTCACATGTCCAGGAACCTTAATACATTACATTGAACCTTAATACATGAGCAAAATCAACGCACTATACAAGTTCCATGAGAGTCTGTACACTTCATGATTCATGTGTTGGAATCCTATTTAATTAGTTCTTCCTGGTAGAAACATTTCTTGAATAGTTAAAATATTCCTTAATGTGAGGCACCAACACATCTTAGTATTATTTTAAAACTCAGTCAGCATTCTAAGTTTTTTCTTAATTTCTTTTAGAAATTCAGAAAGACCTAAGGACAGGCAAATTGATATTAGATGTCAGAAATACATGTGTCCTTCCCCAGGGAATTTTCAAATAAAAGAAAACAAAAAATCAAAAAACAAATCCCAAACCTCCCTTTTTCTTTTAGTTATTAGTTAAATAGTTGCCATTCTCAAAGTTGTTGTGCTTTTTTCACCCCTTCATGAAATGTTAGCAATTGCAAATGTCCTCATACTTGACTTTTCATTTGGGGGATGCTTTGATATTAACAACTAAATTGTTATTGCATAACCATTACTTTCTCAGACAACATTTGGTCTTAATGTTTTACATCTCACCCTCACTTGATACCAATATTCTTGTTCAAGACAAATCTGCCTCTGGCACTTGCCATGGAATTTTATAATTTTGAGTGGTACGAACTGAAGGGGGTATATTGATTACTCACCAGATCCAGGAATGTCTTCTAAAGGGGAAATTATTCACGTGCATCATATTTGCAGGTCTTCTCTCATCAAGATTTTCCTGGTCTCATATGCTACATGTAGTGATTTTCACAGATGAATTCCAACTCTCCTGTTTGAGCAGCTATCATGGGCAATTATTGCAACAAGTACTGAATTCAAAAAAAAAAGGCACCCCTCCCCCCAAAAAAACAAATAGCAACAACAAAAGCCCTTCCAGGATCTGAAGAAAGAAACATCACAGAGCACTGCCGGTATGGGTCCATCCATTTAGGTTCCACTCATTAGTCAAAACACTAAAATAACCAGTTCAATCGTTTATCCTAAATGGTGGCAAATATTGTCCTGGTAAAAAATCCAAGCGCCTAGAGTGTAAATTAATGCATCCTCGTAGGAAGGACTCTGGAATGTGGGAAAGGGGGAGTCAAAAGACAGTTTCTGGTTATCCTTGTTAAAGAAGTGTTAGAAGGGAAATGGAAAACTTCAGGTTGCTTTGCCATGCTGTCCTTTAGAAATGAATATTGCTTTTTCTTCTTTCTGAGGCACATATTCCTGTGTGGTCACTTTAACGCAGTGCTGCCTTCTGAGATGAGTCGGACAAAGACCTGGGCAAAGGGGCCAGACACCATGTATAACCAAAGCCAACTTCTTCCCCCAAAATCTCAGAACTGCCGGTTTTCAACTGCAAAAGTAGGAAGGTAGGGAGCAATTTCTGCTTTGCAGGACGGAATTACCTATCATCATGACTTCAGAAGGTGCTGTCATGAGGAAATTCATTTCAGATGCCTAACCCCATAATAAGGCTGCCTGCTCTCTTGACGTAAAATGACTAAGCTATTGATGCTTTCACGGCAGAAACCCCTTTAATTTGTTGTTATCAAAGACCATGTGCGGGCTTCTCAGATTTTGCCTTGGAAAGAAAATGAATTTCACAGCCGCGAGTCAGACAGACGTTCTCTAAGAATTTCCTCCCCGCGGTCTTTCTTTCTCTCTCGGTCTTTACCCCCAACGCAATGCCCCAGTAGGTGTCATTTACTCGGATGCTCTGACATCTTCTGAAAGATCCTCATGCCCAAGCCATACAGACCTTGCATGCTTTTAAAACACAATGGCAACAGGCTCCTGCTGGGGTCCCCCAGCGCCGCGGAATTTCCAGCAGAACCTCTGGAGTCCTCGCAGCCGCCGTGTCCGTGTCCGCCCTGGGCTGCGCCGCCGGCCGAGCAGCTCAGGACACGCGGGAGGTACAGAGCATTAACTCTGCAGCAGCCCTGCCCGCTGCGGAGTGGAGCGCGACCTGACAGGGGGTGTGCTGGCGTCAAGGGGGCCCTCTAGGTGGGTTCCCAGACACTGCAGCACGCCTGCCTTGCTCGCCTCCCTGGAGGAGCCAGCGAGCCAAAGGGGTTAAAGGCACGGCTGGTCCTGAAAACGCAGATTTTAAGTAAGTAATTACCAGGCAAAACAAGCAAAGCAGTAACACACACACACACACACACACACACACACGCACGCACGCACACGCACACGCGCACACACACACACAGAGTAAATAAGCTCACAGACATGCTACACCTTGACCAAATAGATATTAGAGAGGCGGGGAGCGTTTTTGTTTTTGTTTTTCCTTTCTTGCCCAATGAACAGAAAGGGAATAAAAGAACTCAGAGAGAACTGGCATATGACAGGGTCAGGGTTTGGTCACTTTGAGTCCTTTTTTTTTTTTTTAAACAAATAGATTGGGCTGGGGATATCTTACTAACTTAATGGTTTGCATTTAGCTCCAGATGACCACAAGGTAATTTTTGGACAGGAAATCCTGTGGAAGCCAGTTGTGCGGAAGTCAGTTACACTTGAGTTGCAATTGCGCCTGCTGTAAAGCTGCTTGTTTGAGGAGGGGCGTGTGGCTCGGAGGAGTGCTGCCATAAAGCCTTGTCATGCCTGCTGTTGACATTTTGCTTCTCCTCAAGCTTGCCCCTTTGTTGCAAAAATTCTGTTCAGCAATCCCCTGAAAGCACCCCTTCATTGTTGATGCCATTTTGGAGCAAGAATAAAATAGTAAACTCTGGTAATAGTAGGTTGGCATATAAATGGTGTTTGTTGGAGACCAGTAGGTAAATGGACTTTATACCGTAGCAGTGCACTTAATATTAATGTATCGCGTTAAACTTAGGTGTTTAAACAGCCTGCGGTGCAACTGCTTAATATTAAATGGGATACTGGCAACATTTAATATGCCATGCTATTATCTTCAGTTAGGATTTCCCCAGTGAGGCCCTGTCGTCATAGAAAATATTACCCAGAGGTGGCGGTAGGGTGGGGGTAGATTTATCATAAATTCAAAACCAGGTACAAGGAATTTTAGTCTTGAAAACTGCCATGGTTTGGGGAGGTTTCATTTTCATCAAATAATGATACTGATGGAAGTATTTCTGGAGGAGGAAGAATTGAGTGATTCCTTTAAAAGCAGTTGGAACTTGGAGGTTCAGGAAGATGGTACCACAGCTTAGAAGGAAGCTGAGTATATATGTTGGGATGCATGTAGCCTCTTTCTACAGGGGATAAATATCTCCCCTAAGTGCATTTGCGATCTGAATCAGAAAACTTTGGTCTGAATTGTGTTTAACAGCTTTGAGTGCTTTGAATCAAGCATCATAGAGTAGTCCAAAACCTGATATTAGGTTAGATGTTTAAATATTATTATTAAGGGCAAGGAACACCCCAAATGTCTTGGGTCCTGTACTAAGTGCTTTACATTATTTTATTTAATTCTCACAACAACACTATTATGTAAGGATTGTTATTAGCCCTGTTTTACAGATGAAGAAATTTCAGACATAGGGGGATTAAGTAGCTTATCCAAGGTCAAATGTCCAATAAGGGTCATTATTTGAACAAAGAAAGTCTGGCTCCAGAGCCTGCATGCATTACCGCTATATTATAGTCCCTCCAGAATACCACCACCTTGCATTAGTGCTGTGATTTCTAAAAAATTATCTTTACAGGTATTATCTTAATTTAGCCTCACAGAATCACGCTAAAGAAAGGTTGACAATTTTGGAAATGAATCTCTAAAAGGATAGTATTTGTTCATCATCACGCATCATGTTAGCAGTAGATCTAGAAGAGAATTCAGATTGTTTCATAGGTTAGTATTCCTTGATGAAGATAATGATGATGATGACGACAACATGATAATGACGTTAACCTATTTCAAAACCAATACTTAGTTCTTATACTTTATATAAAAAAAAAAAACTAGAGGCCCAGTGCATGAAATTCGTGCATGAGTAGGGTCCCTAAGCCTGGCCAGAAATCAGGGCCAATCAGGTTCCCTGCCTCTCTGTCTCCTCGTCTCCTCCTTCCCTAGCTCCCGCAACGCCCTGCCGCTACCATTGGTCACCTGCCATGTTCTGCACTGCCCCCTGGTAGTCAGCACCCATCATAGCGAGCAATCAAACTCCCAGTCTCCCGGTCGAACTCCCAAGGGGACACTTTGCATATTAGCCTTTTATATATATAGATTATGGAGAAATTCATTTTCTCATATGAGAGACATCATTAATTTGAATTTTTTTTAATATTTTTAGCCTATTCTACTCCTCTCTCTTTATATGCCAATGTGATACCCATGGTGATGTGACACCAAGAATATCTCTGACTATTTCTCAATTACCACACAGTTCAACATCTAGTACTTGAAAGCTATGTTTCCATTTGTGGGCAATGATATAAGCAAAGCCCTTTATAAATAAAACACAAATGATTCGGTCATTAGATTACTAAGGGAGATATAAATTAAAATATATTTAAACCAAGAGGAAATTTCAACTGAATATTTTTAAAGTGAACATTTTTTGGTCTTCTTATTTCTATTTTTATATATGTGACTATCTAGAGCAGGGGTTGGAAACCCCCCATGCATAGGCCATATAAGGCCCTCGAAATCATTTGGTCTGGCCCTGCCAATGCATTAGGAGTGAGTTAATTAAATTTTTATCAGCTTTTAAGTTGATAATTTTGTATGGCCTGCGAATGATGTTATAAATAACCAAATGGCCCTTGGCAAAAAGAAAAAAAAAAGGTCTCCAATCCTGATCTAGAGTAAGGTATAACAAATTAGAATGAAAGGACACACAACTGAGAAACTATGATAAATAGTAGAAAAGCCAAATTTCTGCTGAAGGGATAAAAAAGAAAAACTTAATTTATTCCACAGTTCAGGGAACCTATGCATTAATAAACAATTCTAAACTGAGTATTTTAAAAACACAAGGCACTTTCATTTGACACATACTAGAAGCAGGGTCTTCAGAGTTATGGCCACTATTTTACAAACTGATGCTTCACCAGACTTCGTATTTTACAAATGTGTGGTCTTCAAGAAACAACATCTGATCAGAATTAATAGGTTTGTAACTTAAGCTTACAGATGAAAAATGTTGATGGTCTAGGGCTGTGGTCGGCAAACTGCGGCTCGGGAGCCACATGCGGCTCTTTGGCCCCTTGAGTGTGGCTCTTCCTAAGCCTTAGGAGTACCCTAATTAAGTTAATAACAATGTACCTACCTATACAGTTTAAGTTTAAAAAATTTGGCTCTCAAAAGAAATTTCAATCGTTTGTACTGTTGATATTTGGCTGTGTTGACTAATGAGTTTGCCGACCACTGGTAATACACTTCTGTTTCTTCCTAGAAAAAGTTCATCATCCTTTCAGGAAATTTCTAAGAAATATTAGGGATGAAAGAGTACTTATGGCTGATCCCAGGGCTATCATTTCGAAAAATAAAGGAGTGCTAATTATTTGCAGAGAACCACAGGTGGCACATACTTTGTGAGAGAGCCTCAGCTCCACTGGCACAAGACTGTGTTTTGATCTTTTTAAAAGTCTTAACCATCCTCATATGAGACTGACATTAGAAAAAAATTAAAAACCACACCAGAATACCAATGTATTGATAAAGTGAAAAGTACAAGCTCAGAGCAAACAGTAACACTCTAATCAACATTTCAATGAAAGATCATTTATGTTAGTGCACTCAGAATGAGAAGTATTATCTAGTCCCCATGCCCTTTTCCAGTAATTAAAGTCCTTTTCTGCCATTGCTAGTAGGTTATGCTTGTAAGGGTGATGGTTTTCAAACTAAGTTCCTGGGAACCCTCTGGTTTTGCGAAGTTGTCATAGGACAACTGCAGGACAAAGGAAAGGCCAGGTACCCAAGTTTCATTTCAGAGCCCCTCTGCTTTTACCTGTTTTATTTCAAGGTTCGCTTTGAAAAAAGGGTGCCTGGTTCTTAAGAAAATGTTTACAAAAACATAACTGTAGGTATAAGAAGTTAACACTTTCTAAGCAAATTCTTATCTTTGGATAGTCAGTTTCAAGACTCATTCTCTTCAAACCCTTTCAGTTTACAGGCTTCCTTCACAATGAGTCAAATACAGATGATTAGGTTATATCTTTATGCTAATCCAAGCATAGTAGCACAATGAAGACACACCCTAGCCTCTGAACTTGGGTGTTTCCTAAACTCTTATCACTTATCTGTTATAGAGGGTGTAATAACATACGTCATTGATTCCCAGAGTTTCACTTTTATGTTTTTGTTTTTTAATTTTTAAAATAAATTTTAATTTACATTTTTAAAATTTATCTTTATTGTTGAAAGTATTACAGATGTTCCCTTCTCCCCACCACGACCCCCTTCACTCCATTACCACCCTCTCCGCAGGCCTTCCCCGCACTATTGTCTGTCCATATGCATACAAGTTCATTGGTTAGTCTCTTCCCGCCTCCTCTGAAATGCATTTCTCTGCTGCATGCTTCAATGTCTCTGGTCCTATTTTGTTCATCAGTTTATTGTGTTTATTAAATTCCACATATAAGTGAGATCATATGATACTTGTCTTTCTCTGACTGGCTTCTTTCACTTAACATAATACTTTCCAGGTCCCTCCATGCTGTTTTAAAGGGTAAATTAGTCTCTTCCCGCCTCCTCTGAAATGCATTTCTCTGCTGCATGCTTCAATGTCTCTGGTCCTATTTTGTTCATCAGTTTATTGTGTTTATTAAATTCCACATATAAGTGAGATCATATGATACTTGTCTTTCTCTGACTGGCTTCTTTCACTTAACATAATACTTTCCAGGTCCCTACATGCTGTTTTAAAGGGAAAAGATCCCTCTTTTTTACAGCTGCATAATATTTCATGAGGTAATACTAGCCATTCATAGACTGATGGGCTTTTTTGCTGTTTTCAGGACTTAGCTATTGTAAATAATGCTGCTATGAATATAGGGGTGCATATATTCTTTCTGATTGGTGTTTCTGGCTTCTTAGGATATATTCCTAGAAATAGGATCACTGGGTCAAATGGCAGTTCCATTTTAATTTTTTGAGGAGACTTCACACTGTTTTCCATAGTGGTTGTGTCAATCTGCATTCCCACCAGCAATGTACTACAGTACCTTTTTATCCACATCCTAGCCAACACTTTTTGTTTGTTGATTTATTGATGATAGCCATTCTGGCAAGTGTGAGGTGGTACCTCATTGTTATTTTATTTTTTTAAAATATATTTTTATTGATTTTACAGAGAAGAAGGGAGAGGGATAGAGAGTTAGAAACATCGATGAGAGTCAATGAACTGCCTCCTGCATGCCCCCTACTGGGGATCAAACCCACAACTAAGGTACATGCCCCTGATCAGAATCAAACCTAGGACTCTTCAGTCTGTGGCCCAATGCTCTATCCATTGAGCCTAACCAGTTAGGACTGTCATTTTGATTTGCATCTCTCTGATAATTAGTGATATTGATCATTTTTTTTCATATGTCTCTTGGTCATTTGTATGTCCTTTATGGAGAAGTGTCTATTCAAGTCCTCTGCCCACTTTTTAATAGGGTTGTTTATCTTCCTTTTGTTGAGCTGTATGAGTACTTTGTATACATTGAAAATTAACTCCTTATCAGATATATCATTGACAAATATGTTCTCCCATACAGTGGGGTTCCCTTATCATTTTGATCCTGGTTTCTCTTGCTGTGCAGAAGCTTTTTATTTTGACCCCGAATAGCTGCAAAAATGTTAAGAAAGAAGAACAAAGGTGGAGGGATCACAATCCAGGATATACAAATATATTACAAAGCCACTCTAATTAAAACAGCCTGGTACTGGCACAAGAGCAGGCATATAGATCAATGAAGCAGAACAGAGAACCCAGAAGTCTACCCAAAGCATTATGCTCAATTAATATTTGACAAAGGAGGCAAGAGAATGCAATGAGGTAAAGACAGCTTCCTCAATAATTGCTCTTGAGATAATTGGACAGGTACATGCAAACAAATGACACTAGACCACCAAATTACACCATACACAAAGGTAAACTAAAAATGCATGAAAGACTTAAATGTAAGTCCCGAAACCATAAAAATCCTAGAAGAAAACAGAGGCAGCAAAATATCAGACATTTCAGGTAGCAGAATTTTCATTGTTACAATGCCTAGGGCAACAGAAACAAAGGGGAAAAAATAAACAAATGGGACTAAATAAAAATTAATTTACTTTTACATATGGAAAAAGAATTGCAGGAAATCAATAAGCAAAAGATAGCTGGAATAGCTATATTCATTTTAGACAAAAGAATTTATCTGACCACAGAATTATTAAGGCCATAGCACCACATGATGATAAAAAGGTTCAGTGCAGCATAAATTGCTACAACTTCAAAACTTACATGCCTCAAAAAATAAAAAAATAAAAAGAAGCAAATATTGCCAGAATTGCAGAAAGAAGAGCTCAAATTATCATCATAAGATGTGTATGTGGAGGAGGAAGAGTTCAATATATCATTCTCAAACAAGAAACAAGACAAATCATGCAAACACCACCACCAACAAAAACCAACTATAGGCAAATATGAATTAGAACAACACAACAAGCTTGACTTATTGGACATCTCTAGAATGAATCCAATAATTAGAAATTTTACATTCTTCTAAAGGACAAATGGAGTACTTACAAAAAGTAATATAAAGTAAATCTCTACATTTTACAGAAATATACAAATCACATTCTCTCAACACTTCTAATGAAGTAACAGAAAGATAAAATGCCCTATATTAGGAAATTAAAGAAAAAATTATGAAAAAGGGTCAAAGAAGATATAATGAAAAATTAAAAAATATATTTATAAATGAATAATACAGACACCATATTTGAAAACCTGTAGGAATACAGCAAAAGCAGTAATTCATGAAAATTTAAAGACTTAAATCATTATTTTAGAAAAGAATAGAGAGTACATTTAAGTGTACACCTAAAAAGTTAGGGGAAAAAAGATAAACAAAAAGAAATTACAAGGAAAGAAACAATAACAAGAAGAGCTGAAACAAACTCATTATAAACACAAGAGGGTAAATAAGAAACTACCTTAAGAAGTATCTGATTATCTAACCCAGTGGCTCTCAAACTTCACCATGTAACCCAATCATGTGGAGGGCTTGCTAAAACACTGGTTGTTCAGATCATCCCTAAAATTTCTGATTCAGTGGGTCCAGAATATACCCAAGATTTTGCATTTCTTATAAAGCCCCATTGCGGTGCTGCTGCTGCTGGTCCAAGGACCAAACTTTAGAACCAAACTTCAGAACCTAAGCTAAGGTACATCTTTCTGTCACCATCACATTTTGCTATAACCAACAGCTAATATCAATGATTGCCTCCAAAATAAAGTAGATAAAATAAAATTAAAACTCCTCTAGATTTATATATGAAATGAAAGGCAATCTTTTATTATTTTTTAAATATATTTTTATTGATTTCAGAGAGGAGGGAAGAGGGAGAGAGAGATAGAAACATCAATGATGAGAGAGAATTATTTTTTGGCTGCCTCCTGCACGCCTCAGCCTGGGCATGTGTCCTTGACCGGAATCAAACCTGGGACCCTTCAGTCCGCAGGCTGATGCTCTATCCACTGAGCCAACCCAGCTAGGGCTGAAAGGTGATCTTTTAAAAAAAATCTTTATTATTGAAAGTATTACATATGTCCCCTTTTTTTTCCCCATTGACCCCTTCTAGCCCACTCTTACCCTCCACCCTAGACCTATTGTCTGTGTCCATGTATTATGCATATATGCATATGAATTCTTTAGTTGATCTCTTCCCACCCACCCCCATCCTCCTAATTTATATGAATATTAATTATAAGTTCAGATATTTTAGTAAAGTGTCCCATTCTTTTGTGAGGCTGGATAACTTTTGTCTCTTACTTGTCAAATGAAAACATTTTGTCCTTCTATGCCAATTATTGCTTTTGTATAAATATACTTACATATACAAATACCTCTACATATTTTTAAAGCATATTTTTTATATTGTTGTATAAATATGTTCTATCTTAGGAAATAGAAGATATAGACACTTGGATATACTGGGCGATATGACTTTTTCACCTAAAGCCAACAAGGCAATACGTAAGAAAAAATTTCCCCCAAAGAATACCAAATTTGTGTATACTTTTTGCATATGAATGTATATTATAGTTACCATTTCATTATGTAGAATAAGACACAAGATGACTACATACCCCTACCCCTACCTCCCAGCAGAAGAACATTCAAGTTCAAATCCTCTCTCCGACCCTTACAGAAAAACTTATCCCTATGGAAGGAACAGCATTTTCCTCTGTGTATTTATAACACCAAACAACAATGTTGACACTCAGTAAATGTTAACTGATGACCATGTTGACAGGGATGACTTCCCACTTCTTCCAAGTTCTAGCAAAATCTGAAAGTGTGTTGTTCAGCACATTTAAAACAGAAATAAGAGGAGCTCTTCATGAAGCCATGGTTTCAATTGCTAAGCATCAGGGAGCTGCATCATGTTTCAGCAAGGTGCTGGTACTTATTCATATAACCAAGGATACAGCCACCAATTGAAAAGTGAGAAAGATACTTATTAAATACCTATTTTGATCACCTAAAACCAACATATGCTTTGTTGGAAATTTTCATGATTTAACTAATATAACAAGTCATTAAAAAAAAATATGTTTTTCATTGATTCTGGAAAGAGAGGAAAGGGAGAGAGGATATTTAACTAATATAACAAGTCATTAAAAAAAAAGATATGTTTTTCATTGATTCTGGAAAGAGAGGAAGAGAGAGAGAAAGAAAAAGATTGATGTGAGAGATAAACATCTATAAGTTGCCTCACCTACGTGCCCCAACCAGAGATCAAACTCGCCAGATGGGTATATGCCCTGAAGGAGAATTGAACCTGTGACACTCTGGTGCACAGGACAACACTCTAACCAACTGAGCCACATCTGTCAGGACAACAAGTCATTTTGGATCCTACTGCCTAAGCTTAAATATTATTTTAAATAATAAATATATGCATTTACAGGAAAAACAATTATCACATAATGAAACACAATACATTTTATAATTGAGATAATTTAAAATTCTTGCTAAATGCCACTTTTAATATTTTTGGAAGTAGAAATACTAAAATACCTAATTTATTGATAAATATTATAGCAATGAATCACCATTAAGTCCTGGGTTTTAGTGCTTTTTAAATTGTGATTGGGGCAGGGGTGTATTTTCATAGTCATTTTAATAGAAAGTTAGAAGAGGCTGCATCAAAGTAAAAAAATCAGATGCTTTTTAAAATCCAAAGACATGTCCCCTTACTTCCAGTACATACTCATACACACTCATACACCCCTGACAGTTAACAGAATTAAGTGAAAGGAAATATGATATTTGCAAATTATATATATTTATAATATAGATATTACATACACATGTATTTCAACATTTTGTATTTACTATGTGGAGACATCTCTACTCCTTGCCCCCCCCAAACCCAGTTATCTCTGAAACAGATGGTTAAAGACTATCCTTAGAATGTAAACTCCATAGGGGCACTGGAACTTTTGGTCTGTTCTGTCCCTGCTGAATCCCAAGTACTTAGAATAGTGTCCAGTGCGTGGTAAACGCCCATTGAAATAGTTGTTGAGTCATGACTATCATAAATAAAAACAAATAAATAAATCACTATATCAAATGTAATTATTTATGTTTGCCTACAATTCCTTCTATGGAGCTTGCCTTCCTTACATCCTAACTTCATAAAACCTTGACCCACTGCCACCTGATTCACCCACTGGGTAGAAACATTACTATTCCATCTTTGGAATGTGAATGGTCACAAGAAAAACAGAGACTCTAATCAGTTCCATGTGGGCTTAACCCAAAAAGTCATATAGATTTGGGGGACCAAGTTGCCATTTTGGGTCAAGTAAAAACTGATAGCTAAATAAAATCTGGCAATTACAGAGAGAAGTTAGCCAAGAGTACAAACACAGAGACAAACAGGAATGGATGATTAGATTGAGTATTTGCTTCAATTTTCAAGCTTTACAAATCCAACAAGGCTCAGTTATAACCCATTTCTGTGAATTTCTGTATCTTTACAGTAACTCTATTCCTCTTTTTTTTATATACAGAAGTGCATGTGAGTACATTTATTGCAGTCAAAATCTTGACTAGATAAGTCATCATATAAGAATATTTTTTTGCTATCATAAATCTTTTCCTTCCCTCCACAAAGAAAGCAACTTAAAATTAATCCTACATTATAATATTGAGTAGCCACAGTGAATTAGCAGGCCATTGAGTTAATGATTGCTCCATCAAGAGGCTTAAATACACACACACACACACACACACACACACACACACGAGCTGACAATGTACCAACATGTACATCCACAGCCAGAGGTTCTAGGAGAGCACTCTTTTTTCTCTGACTGATGTCTATTACACTTCCAGTCAAAATATTAGCTTCTTATTTTTCTCAAGCTCCTTCCATCACTTTCTTCACTGAATATTAATTTGTTTTAGAGAGAGATTAAGAAAGGTGGGGAAATACTGTGATTTTTATTAGGTTTATGGAGTAAGAGAATTAAGTCCTCAAAAGACATAATTCCTTTTTTAAGAAGGAATAAAAGGGTATTCATATGATTATTTAAAAATAATCTTTCAAACATTTAAAAGTATTAAAATGCATTAAAACCAGAATTCGATACTTTAGAATGATAGTTTTAAATTCATGTTGATATAATTAAGTAAAAAATTCCTTTTATTGGAGTGCAAAAATAAAGACAGGCTATTATTAAATCCTAGTTGCCTATTACAGACAGATACCCTCTCCTTCACTTAGGTTTTAATACCCTCGGCTCTGATGTTTTTAATGTTTGGATGTGGGGATGAATCCATAATGCTGAGCACTAGCAACTATCAAATAGCCTGCCTCTCTTTATAATTGGCACATCCCTATAACCAATACTATAGACCTACAGATCACTTAATAGATACAAATGGAAAAAAACATAAATAACACATGTCCCAAGCTGGATGAGACAGAAAAATGTTACTATGAAATTCTCTGGCCTAGCTATTTGTCTTATACTTTTCTATACAGAAATCACGTTATAAGTGGGAAAGAATCCAGTGTGGAATATAACATGATTTCATCTGTTGTTCTAAGTTTCAAGGTATGTAAAATGGATGAAGATACAAAGGACTTCAAAATTTTCCCCAAAATAAAGTAACAAAGCTGACCAAACAGTAAATTTACTTTTAGGATTTCTCCTCTTTTCTCATTGCCCTTCCTCTTTAAATTGGTGATGGGACAGGGATCAAAAAAAAAATTAGGGAAAAGCAGGGAGCATGTGGATGAGCATTGTGTTGTCAGCCTCACAGGTTTCCTTGATTTTTTGCAACACTCACCTCATTTTTAAAAGAATGGAAATTATACAGGAAGCAGGAACAAAGTTAATGAATATCATAAACTTCCCCCCTTTCTCCTTCTTCCCAGTAATTACCCGCTCATTAGAGACACAGGCTGCTGGAGATGAGGTTGCCATGTGTCCTGTTGGGGATTAAATATTTTTCTTCTGGAAAGAGAAGAGTCAAGCAACTGATGCAGCCCCAAATCCCTGGGGGCCTCTCCTCCTTGGTGGTGGCTGTAATGAGCAGATGACAGTCCTAAACCCTCAGTCCCAAGGTGTCCGAAGGCATGAAGGGATGAAGAAAGGATGACAAGGGAACGGGAAAGACAGTGGCATGGGACTGACGAGCACTACTATTAATACTGACTTTCCCAATTCCCATCGTTTCCGTAACGACCCATTGCTTCCTACACCTTGAATGCAGACCTACTTTGAGAGTCTTCTATTGGAGCATAGGTGTTTTTAAGATCAGAACATGTGCCCACATCAGTGTGGCTTAGTTGGTTGCAGGTGTGAGCTCAATTCCCCTTAGCGGAGTGCAAGGGCAGCCGACTGATGTGCCACTCTCACATCCATCTTTCTCTCTCTCTGCCTCTCCTATCTTCTCTCTTTAAAAAGTCAAAATATACACATTTGTAATACCTTAACTAATAAAAAAAAATCTAAAAAATAAAAAAATAAAAAGTCAAAATATACTAATAATAAAAGATCTGAACATTTGCTGGAAGGTATTAATAATTTCCCTTGCTTTTCCTCTCAATTTTTAGAGAGAGAAAGGAGAAATATGCAAGGAGAGATACAAATGTGATGTGGTACTGTCAGGATGCTTTAAAAATATTTGTAAAAGGGTATCAATATGGTATTAAAGCCACTGAAAACTAGGACATGTGATATGTATTTTAAACCCATTTTATTTTGGTTTCTTACTACCCTGTTCAATTTTACTTATGGAGAAAGTCTTGTGACTTTTCTGAGCACTTTTAGGCAATAGAGAGCTTCACATTTACTTTAAGCTATCAACAGATTCCATTCATAAATTAGAATGTCCGATCCAAACTATACTCCCAAACCCCAAACTAGATTTAACTCACATCTTCTCCCTGCTCCCAGCTGGGCCCCCAAAAGACTAGCTGCTTTCAATGGGATCAGTGGGCAAAGCGGGGGGTTAGGGTTTACAATTCCCCTCCCTTGCTGTCCTGACTTGCCAGCTGTTGGGACTGAGTATGACTTGGAGAGCCTGGAGGGAGATTATGAACCAGGGATTTCTCCCCCTTGGATTGGCATTGTCATAAGATGGCATTTTGTGCTCCTGGCAGATGTTGAAAGTTTCCTCTGTCTCTTGGGCACTTTTGTAGGTTCATCGGCTGCATCCCTGCTGGGATCCCTGGCTGCAGCTCCTATGACTCAGGCAGCGCTGTGTTTTCAAAGTGCTGCTGGTTCATCAGCCCCCCAGCAAGCCCCTGGTTTCCTAGTGGCCAAATCTCTGCAAACTCTTGCTGGAGTCCAAGTGTTTTTTCCAGATGTCCCTTTGGGAAGGACATACGATGGCTCTAGGCAAGCTCTCTCACTCTGTGGTGTACATCTGGTTCATGAGAAAAAGTATCCCACCAGGGCAGCCTCTGTCTCTTGGCTTGATGTAAATGAGATTAGTGCAGCCCCCTTTGAGGGAGGGTACACTAGGACTCACAGCACTACCCAGTTCTCTTTCATAAAAACAAAAAGCAAAACAAAACACCTTTTTGTAAACTAACCTTCCTTTTCCCTCTGAACTCTTTTGTAGTCTCCATCTGAGTTAAAGGCATCTGTGTGAAGGGCTCAAAAGTTATGAACCTGATTCATGGCCACCTGTTTTGAACACTGGAATTCAGGACTGGCACCCTGCTGTGGGATGCAGCTTCTATGGTATTTCACTGCCTCTGTTGAACCTTTGGTTTTAACATTGGTCATGATCGGATTAACATCATGGTCCCTTTATCATTGTTGGTAATCCACTCTCCTTTCTACCTAAATGGCAGATACCCAATTATTTTTGCAGAAATCTATTTTTTTTTTTGAAGCTGCTAA
Source organism: Myotis davidii (assembly GCF_000327345.1). NCBI lineage: Eukaryota > Metazoa > Chordata > Mammalia > Chiroptera > Vespertilionidae > Myotis > Myotis davidii. Next base: position 7,185,689 of record NW_006289813.1, on the reverse strand, counting down.
GTACTTGGAGATAGTGACACCATACCCAGCTCAGGGGTAAATCCTGAACAGTCTAATCCCATTTGCTGGCCAGTAATTCGTTTATGTCTTAAGACCAATGAGATATATCTAGCCAACGAGATATAAAGGGAAGTTGGCTGAGATGATGTCTGGAAGAAGGGTTTCATGAAAAGAGAAGCAAATGAAAGAAAGGGCTCATTTCCTGCCTTTGGACTTTGTGCCTGGCTCAGGTCATCATCTTGTGATAATGAGGGGAGTCCCTCTGAAAGGACAATGTGCTAAGATGGCAACACAAAACATAGGTGCTGTGTCAGCCTCTGAATAAACACCCCTGGAACAGTCTACTTTGAAACTTCATTTTATAAGACAATAAATTTTCCTTATTTGTTCATAGTAAGCCATTGCGTTGGGAGCTCCAAATGACATCACCATGAAATATTTATTACAACCCAAACATGGGCACTTCCCAATATGTAATCAAGCTAGACAGACAGGAAAGCGTATGTTTTCTCACGTTTTTTTTCTTTATTGAATAGCTGGTGGGTGAGTTCATCTGCCACAAAACCACTTTAAAATCAGATGTTTAACCTAATTCTCAAAATTGCAATGACTTATTACTAAACTGAATCAACATTTGTGATGACACCTGTTATAACAAATGTAAATAAAAACAAACAAAAGCTATGTTCAATTGGAAAGTCCATCATTTAGCAGTAGGCTTGGATTTCCCGTGGAGTTCCTAGAGAAACCAGAGATTTCTCATATTACATGATACTGTCAACATTCAGGGCAATGATAACATGCTAATCTTAGGAAACAGAAGAGGTTTGCATGCCAAAAACCCCATGAAAAGCACACCATTTTATGCTGAATTCCATTTAGAGGATCAAACAAGGACCCATTTTGCCATTCCATATTATGATGTGAGTGTGCTTATATTAAATCACTCAGAGAAACACTAGGTGACTAATTTATGACAATGATATGTTTGCAGACTAACACGTTCATAAGAACAGCAGAATGATGAGCTAATTTGTAAAGTACCAGATGGATTACTGAAAGCTGGTAGCTTAAGCTATCATAATTATCCCTTATACTCCAAGAAGATACTTCTAGTAATCTTACTACCACATCTTTGCTTTTGGATAAACAGGCCGAGTATAACTAATCCTCTTCCCACAAAGGCAAGTCTCTTGTACTTGAATACACTTGCTACTGGGAGAGCTGCAATGTGAAACTCTGCTTTTTTTATAACTCCACTGTCTGAATGGCATCCCACAATGAGGGACCATTAATCTTAACTGTTCCCCAGTCCATGTTGTTGTTGTTGCTCTTTTGATGTTCTTTCTTCGATAGTTGACAAACATTGGGGTCAGATTTATACAGTGCTTGGGCTGTCTCTTTTTCCTCCCTCTGCATGCTCCTACTCACTGATACAGGCATTGTATCTTCAGTACTTTTGAGATTGTCTTTTTTTTATTTTTAACGTTTTTTTCCCAAGTCAACCCAGGAATTACTTTATCCCTTTTGTCATTACATTCATCCTCCCTCCTTTAGTCCCCACCGAAGCTTGAGATTGATACGCATAAGCCTCAATGTTGGCATTTTTGTATTACATCTTCTCAGAAATTAATAGCATTTTTTCTGAAGAAAGCATGGTTTGGTGGAGGGGCATAGGATTTCGGTATCCCTGAGGTCTCTTACCACTTCATTTACTGTGGACTCATTTCCCAACCTTCACTGAATCTGAAAATATCATTTGGAAAACAACAATGATACATATTTCTTAGATTTATTTTGGATAATATTACAAGGTATAGGTTAACCATGTGGCACATGTATTTGTTTTCTTTGCCCTCTTCAAATGTTTGTCATCTAACCTGCTGACAATAGTGGAAATGCTATTAGGGAATAAGGGAAGCGGTGTAGAAATATGAAGAGGCTGAATAATATAGGCTGCTCCAACAATTACTAATGCAAAATAAGTTGGCAGAGTGGGCTATAACCATGGCCATGGTGTGATTTTTATATCATTTGACTTAATAAGAGTCTCTAAATTAATTAAAATAAGACCAAAAATACAACAACAAAAAAGAAAAAATGAGAAATCGATGCAAATAAGTATCACAGAAGGAGAACTACAAATAGCCAATAGTTATTTGAAAAGATGTTCAATCTCATTGGTAACCAAAGAAATAAGTTAAAATGACAATGGACTATTTTGCCTATCACATTGGTAAGAAATAAAGACTAAAAATGTCCAATGATGAATGAAAGGGGATGGGAAACAGGTACACCCCTCTACAGTTGGTGGACACTGAGGCTGGGAAAGACTGTCTTGGAGTACAATTTAGCAGACTTCTTAAAATGTAAAACACATATGCTATTTGATTTGCAGAAGTCTATCCTATAAAAGTGAGTGTGCACACACACACACACACACACACATGAAGATATTCATTTTGGCATTGTTTATGATTTTTTTAAAAATCCTATTTCCATCTCTCTTACCAGATGCTGAGTTCTTAGAGAGAGGAACCTTTCTTCTTCCCTAGGAACTTCTGAGCCCACAAATGTATAATAGAGATGAAGATGCTTAAAAATGCATATTGACTAACAAATGATCAAAATAGTTTATGTGTAAAGATAATGAGATAGCCCGGCCAGTGTGACTCAGTGGTTGACACTGACCTTTGAACCAGGAGGTCATGGTTTGATTCCCGGTCAGGGCATATGCCAGGGATGTGGGCTTGATCCCCAGTGTAGGGCATGCAGGAGGCAGCCAATCAATGATTCTCTCTTATCTTGATGTTTCTATCTCTCGCTCCCTCTCCCTTCCCCTCTGAAATCAATAAAAATATATTTTAAAAAAAGATAATGAGATAGATGTATAAAATTTTTAGGTGAATTGATGTTTTCATGTGTTTAATAATGCAAAAGTTTATTCTTTTTTTCCTATTCATTAAAAAATTATTGGACTATGCTATAATTGGTTATTATCAACTTTCTAACCCTATGTATATCGTATTTTATATTTTGATTTACAGCTTTTATATTTTGATAATTTGTTTCTAAAACTTAACATGTAACTGTCATTATAAGCCAAGAGTTGTCAGATAAGGGTTTTTAAATGCCTGTTGCTACAACTCCTGGGTCACAGTTTTTCAATTAGAATTTAATTTTCTTGCACTATGGGGTGGAGAAAGGTAAGATGGTGTCAAAGACCATGCTCCTGATATCATCTGAAGAGAGCATCTCTGGGTCACTTTGACCAGTGGTGGGATTGAGCTCTTTGGTCACACCATCTAGAACAAAGTGTCATGGATTAGTGAGCTGTCTGACAATGGAACTAACCCAGTGGAAATTCAGCCCAAATTGGCTACTTTATAACTAAAAGCCAACATTTTAAAGTGAAATAATACCTTCTTTTTCAAGGAGAACAAAACTATATAAGACAGCAAACATATATAAAACTTCTTTTATCAGTGTGAGCCCCAGATCAACCTGGAGTAAACATTATATTCTACATATCTCTAGCTATGTAAAAAGAGCTGAGCTTCTCAAAAGAATGTATTGATTGAATCATTAGCATAAGATATTAATTAGTTTCCTTCCACAGGACATTTAGAAACATCCAATAACACATTGAAAACAAATGAAAAAGGGTAAATAAAATAAAGTGAATATTTTTGGAGTCTTTCTTCTGGGGAAGATTTAATGTATTGGGTTTTATACCGAATTCTTCCTTTTAATACATACAATAACCCTATGAAGTGAGTATTGATATCTCCCGTTGTACAGATGAGGAACCTGAAGAATCTCGAGGAGGTGGTTGTTGCTCAGGGTTCTAGATATAAGTGGTTGAGCTGTGACTGGACTCCAAAACCTACTTTGCCTGCTACACCATGGGAACAGCCTCGTTCTGTGGATTTAAGACATGATCAGAGCCCAGCTGGCATGGCTCAGTGGGTGAGCCTCGACCTATGAACCAGGAAGTCATGGTTTGACTTCTGGTAAGGGCACATACGTAGGTTGTGGGTTCGATCCCCAATGGGGCATGCAAAGAGGCAGCCAATCAATGATTCTCTCTTATCATTGATGCTTCTATCGCTCTCCCCCTCTCCCTTCCTCTCTGAAATCAATAAAAATATATTTTAAAAAAAGACATGACCAGAAATGACTGCTTGGGAGTGGGGTATGATTTTAGAGACAGCAGATGGGGTATAATGATCAAGATGGTAACTAGCAAGTGCCAGACCTTCTGCTAAATAGTTGGCTTGCTTCTCCCCATTTAAACTTCCAGAGAAGTACTGCTAGCTTCACTGTTCCCACCCCCCTATTTATCACTTTTTACCCCCATGCCTACTTCTTTCTTACAGAGAAGAAAAAACAAGTGACTTGTTTATAGTTTATTGATTTCATATACCTTTGGGAGTTCTACCACCTTTTAGATAAAAAATAACCCATGTTTTTCCCCATCTAAGGATAGTTGCCAAAACGCTATCTGGGGATACTGAGAGGCACTTTACTGAGGTCCTGCTTATGTAAACAGAGAAGCATAGAAATAGGCTGCAGTTTGATTCCTCACTCTATCAATGACTTTCTAAACCTTCATCCAAAACATCTTTCGTTTCTCTATATGCAAAATTAAGAGAGCCAGGTGTCTTTGCTTAAAAATGCAAATATATAATTTGCCAAAGGCTGATAGCTTATATTGTCTCCTCAGCTGGTGGTTTGGGGATTATTCATCCAGCACGGAGTGAACGCCCAGCGCCCAAACCCCTCCTCTTTCCTATTTGTTATCAGGCTGCTGCAGTGCAGCGCCGAGACATCTGACCATTTAGATCATTAAAAATCAACCCAATGACCAACCATGTCTATACATTTTAGAGAAATGACAAAAAGCACAGTATTCGATTGCTATTAATCCGCTCTGAGTTTTCTTTTTACAGCTGCCAGGAAAGTCATTTGGTAAAATTGATTAAACCAGCATGCCAGGAGGAGGGAGAAAAAAGAGCAGAGAAATGTAAGCAAGCGAGCACGGAGGGAAGGGCCATAATATCTTTCTTGGGAATAAAATGAGCTGTCCCTGGAGGAGGCAGGACAGGGCGGGTAGGAGGAGAAACCTTGCATATAGTGGGCGTACTATAATTTGGGGTATAAAACATTTAAGATGGCAGGATAAAAGCAACCAAAATGCAGAAACAATGAAGAGGCAAGCTACCCACGTGCTTCTAACAAACTGTACCCATTGGTCACACTAAAGGGTTTGACCGAACTAATCCAAGAGACATCATTGGGACAATAAGAAGCCAATGTGAAGGTTTTAGTAAAATAAATTCTGTCACTAGCAGGAGACAGCATGAAGGATTGCCTTGTTTCCTGCACAGCAGGGTTTATTTCTGTATGAACAATTAATAAAGGAAAATAAATCTCTGTACCTTTGCTCAATAAAACCATGAGTGCATAAAAATTCACACATGCATTCCCCTATTTGTTATTATAATGGCCATACATATTCCCTCCTTTGAAATATAAACTTCCTTCTTCTTAAAAAGTGTACTTTCCCTCCAATATCTTTTAAACAATTTCTTGATTAACCTAAAAGAAACACTGCCATGTGGAATCCCAGAATGCTGGCAAGGACAGATTTTAATATGGGGTTTCTGTAGCCATGCCACTATTTCTAATTCCTCCTACAGCCCTATTTAAAGTCACACTTAGTTCACACAGCCCATGCTTCTGTAGAAAGGGGCAGGAAAAACTATCACGTATTTATTTGCTACATACTGTGTCTGCTGACATTTAAATTACAACAACCCCTAAACACAAGTGACTTAAAAATAGCATTTAAAGCAAAATAAGAAAAAATGTTATAGGGAAGAGTGAATGTATGTCCTTGGATAAGGTACAAGAACCAATTAATTGCATAGAAGAGGATCAACGCTAGTCTAAATGAAATGACCTCCTAGTTCTGAGTCATATTTGCTCTATTTCAGCTGCTTGGCCGAAGCTGAGATTCAGAAAGCATTTGCTTGAAGCCATGGGCTTACATGGGAGAGGAGTAGGCTTCTTGAAGGAGAACAGTCACTAGGCTGCAAAATAGCCCCCAACCGCCCTCCTCTTGGTATTCGCATCTTTGTGAAGTTTCTGCTCCCACAAGGTACCAGGGCTGATCATCCAGCAAAAGATAATGGGATGTCACTTTTGAGGTTAGATTATAAAAGACGGTGGCTTCTGTGTGTCTGGAAATGGCTCTTTCTCTCTGATCTCCCAGTCCGAGGATGTAAGCCACCATATTATGAGCAGCCCTACGGAGAGGCTCACACAGCTAGGAATGGAAGCCTGCCAACTATCGAGTGACCTTAAAAGCAGTGTAGCCTTGAGATGACTGAAGCCCAAGTCAACAACTCAAGAGAGACCCTTAGCCAGAACCACAAACCACTATGAGGAGTGTTAAACCCTTTACATGGCTGAAGAGTGTACATCTAGAGATATGGAAAATTCATTTTAATGCAATCTACTTTATGCCCACAGGCTTGGAGAGTAAACACTGAAAAACCAATCACTTTATTATTTCTTTATTATTAACTCAGTTATACATGTATTATTATTTCTTTATTACAATAATCCATTCTATGTCTACACTGTGTCATGCACCAATACCTGGCTCTAACTTGACAGGTCTTAACTTTAGCATCCTTTCATCAAAAGCCTCATTTTAGTCCAGAACAGTTTAATCTCTTCTCAAATCTTACCTGTTGTGAGATATTGTATAAATAACATAATAACATAGCCATTACATTTTAGATGCGCTGGCCTATAATTTAGTGTAAAAACACACGGGTACCTGAAGTAAGTGGTTCTGCTGAATTAAAACTTTGCACCTTTGTCCATTAGGCTTTTTGATGGACCTATGTCTCAGAGACCCATTTAAACACCTCAGCGAAACAAAATCCAGCAAGGGGAAGCAGGGATGAGGAAGGTGTTTAGTGGTGAGAAAATGAAGCTGGTAAGGCTGGAGAGAGGAATTCAAATGTGTTGTTTTTATTTCCAAGTTGGAGATACTTGATAATGACAGGGAGTGGGGAGTCAGTGGAGAAAAACAAAGCATTGGGAGAAAACAAGTGCTAGGGGTCCACGATCTCTTAGTGGGAATAAGTGGGACCCAGACCTCAAATCTGCATGTCCTACGGCAGATTCTCATACATAGCTTACTCAGATACTTCATGGCTTTAGTATTGCACCTCAAAGTGACTTTTTCAAAGCACCTCCAAAGTGACTTTTTCACAGCACTCTTTTTTTTTTTTTTAACACAAATGCCCCTGTCATTCTCACCACTAGCACTGTCCCATTCCCCACTTCTAGCCCTCATCACAATCTACACTCTGATGTCACTTGTCAGCATGTCTCTCTCCCCTGCTAGGAAAGAAACTCAGGAGGGCAGGGGTCATATAGTCATGGCCCCAGCACAGTAACTGACACACATGAAATGTTCCATAAATATCTGTGGATTGAACAAATCAGGATAGGCACAAGACCGCATTGAAGATGATATATCTTCACTGATTACAATGTCAGTATTGCAATTATTCTGATGTCTCTTTGGCTTACCTGCTGTTCACACTTAAATGACATCCTAGAAGGAGCTGCTGCCCAGTAGTCCTTATACCTTTGTAAAATCTCACTGATACTTGGGGACTTTCAATCTACTTTGGATGGTATAGCAGCTAAGTCTGTCCACATCACTGAACCCAATCAGCCAGACTGTCATTCTTACTCTGAAGCTATTTAGAATGTATAATGAGCCACTGGATTCCACTTCCTAAAAACTAATTTCCCTGGAGCTTTTGCTCTATTATTTCATCATTGCCCCTGAGGTCAGAAACTATGATTTTTTTTCTCTCTCCCGAACAGCATGATGTCTCATTAAAACTTCTTCCCATAAGCCCGAGTATTTCTTTAGAAATTCAAGAAAGTTTCAAGGATTATAAAGGACCTTTGGTTCAATATCAGCTATATTTAGTGCTTTGAGAGCAACAGCACAGTCAAGTTCATTAATGACCTAGAAACAATTAATTCAATGTATTTCTGATTTCTTGATTGAAAGTGATTTTTTTTTAGATTTTAAAAAATCAGTGTTTGTTCAAGCTTTAAAAATGCGTAACTGTTTTACATATCCCAACAAATCCAGTTGGATGATTACATTTACATATGAGTATGGGCAAGTCTGATAACCTAATAATTTAGATTTTTATGTACCCTGCTACTTCTTAAGGAGAGAAAGATGGGCAGTGATCATTCATTCATTCACTCACTCATTCAACAAATATTTACTGACTACCACCATTTCTAGGAACCATTTTAGAGGCTGAGGATAGACAGTGAACTATGAAATAGACTAGGGCTTTCATTCTACTTGGAGGAGGAGGGTCTGGAAATAAACAAAAGGAGTAAGTGAAATCTGTAGACATTTATATGGTAATAAGTTCTAGGGAGAAAAATTTTAAAAGTAAAGGAGATGAAGTGTTCCAGGAACAGGGATGGTGTGGATGCAATTATTAAAAAGGATGGCCAGGGAAAGCCTGACTAAGGAGATATTTGAATAAAGAATGAGAGATGTGATGAAGTAAAAGAGGGGGTACCAGGAGATGCAGGTTCTGGTCTGAAGTAATAGAAAGCATATACCCCTGATGCAGGATTGTTTTTAGAAAGCTGGAACAGAAAGAAATCAGTGTTCCTGGACCAGAGGAGAAGTAGTAGGAGATGAAACCTAGGTAACAGGAACCATCAGACAGCAGGCTATCATGAGAGCTTTAATTTTGATGAAGATCAGAGATCACTGGAGGGTGCTGAGCAAAGGAGTGACCTGACATGACCTAGGTCTTTGCAGTACCATGCTGATATGTGGGAATAGGTTGAAGTGGGAAAAGGTTGAGGAGGGACACTGGTCAGAAGGCATTGTGCAATCCAGGTGAGAGCAATTAGTGGCCAGGACCAAGCTGGCAGCAATGGAGGGGGTGGTCAAATTCTGGGTTATATTTTGAAAGATAGCTGGCTGGATTCAATGATTGGATTGGATGGGATGGTGGGAGGTAGAAAACAGAGAAGAGTCATAGGCAACATTTGGCCTGAGATGGGGAAGTCCACAGTAAGGGCTGGTTTGAGGAAAAGAACAAGACTTTGGTTTTGGCTTTGGTTTTGGATGTGTTAGGCTTAGGTACAGACATCCAAGTGGAAATGGCAGATAGGCGTTGAATAGTAAAGTCTATATTCAGGGGATAGGTCCAGGTTGATAGAAATTTGACAATGACATAGGACTTTAAAGTCCTGTGATTAGATGAGGTCATCTAGAAAATATAAGAACAGAAAAGTCCACAGACTAAGCTTAAGATATATTAATGCTAAAATTTGAGGTGCTGAGGAGAAAACAGCAACATCTATGGAGTGATCAAGGAAGAAGGAATAAATCCAGGAAAATGAGGTACCCTGAAACCCTGGGGGACTGAGCATTTCCTCTCTGAATGCTACTGAGCAGCAGCAAGGAGATACCTACTTTGTAAGTTTTATTTGGTCACAGGATTCACATGCCAATAAAATTTCATCTGAACAAACATATTAAATTCAGTTGCATATTTTGGAGAGTCAAGCAACTGATGAAATAGAAACGAAAGAGGAAGAAAGGAATGCCAGAAATTATGAAATCTGTAAGATAATTATAAATCAGTTAATCAAAATTAAATTATATTAAGATAACCATACAATGATGTTAATAATGCTACACAATACAAATTATCTTAATCTTTGTCTCAACTTAAAAAAAACAATAAATGATTCAAGTTACAGTTTATTAAGAAGGAAAATATTATCCATTAACATTTTGCAGCACACTGTCTACTAAGTTAAACTTATTTCCAGGCAACTTCATAATTTAAATAAATTCTAGCCTGTTTCTTAGTGTCTGCCCTGATGGAACTGTCCTGACCATGGAACACACATTAAGTTTAAAGAACATTCTGTACTTATATTAATACCCCTTAGAAAAAGACCACTTTATGGAAACTAAGAAGAAAATAAACAAATGGGACTACATCAAAATAAAAAGCTTCTGCACAGCAAAAGAAACCATCAACAAAACAACAAGAAAGCCTACTATATGGGAGAACATACTTGCCAATGATATTTCAGATAAGGGTTTAATCTCCAAAATTTACAGAGAACTCACACAACTTAACAAAAGTAAGATAAACGATCCAATCAAAAAATAGGCAAAGGACCTAAATAGACACTTTTCGAAAGAGGACATACAGAAGGCCATAAGACATGA
>NW_006289813.1:7170218-7175344 GCF_000327345.1 Myotis davidii | reverse complement strand
ATATATACATTACGATTCATAATAGTTATGAAATAGCAATGAAAATAATTTTATGGTTGGGTCACAACATGAGGAACTGTATTTAAAGGCCAGAAGGTTGAGAACCACTGCGAACTGTGCTCCCCTCCCAGCCTGATTCCCCTAACATCTCTCCCCTACCAGCCTGATCACTCCTAACCGCCTCTGCCTCGGCCCTGCCACCATGGCTTTGTCTGGAAGGACATCTGGAAGGTTGTCTGGTCTAATTAGCATATTACCCTTTTATTAAGATAGATGATCAACATACTTTGATGAACAAGAATAGACCCAGAGACAAATGGCAGGGGAGAGGGTGGTAAGAGAGCAACCAAAGGACCTGTGTGCATGCTTATTAACATAACCAATGGACACAGACACTGGTATGGTAGGGGCTTACCTGGGGTGGGAATAGCTAGGGAGAGGGGAGTTAATCAGGGAAAAAGGAGACATATATAAAACTTTAGATAATAAATAAATTTTTAAAAAATTAAAAAAGGCCATTTTACAATGTAAATATGTAGAATTAGGAAGTAAGAAAATCATATTGGAGTAAATATCTTATTTTGGGAGAAAAACTGGAACCAAATTTTATGCCAAGTTTTGTGTTATAAAAGGAATTATGTAGTTCTGTTTTACTAAAAAATAATTCTTGCATGTATAGGAAAGATGAATTTAAAGATAAAATGGGGCTATGTGGGTATATATATAGCATTACTTCAGTTGCAAATAATCACAGCTTAGGGCTATACTACAGTATATATCCCTGCAACAAAAGCAACAGCATTCAGGGTTACACATAATTTTATTTTCCTGATTTAAAAATAAAGATAGTAATACCATTCCTACTTACCCAATCAGATGACATTAAATATTTTAAAGCATTTTAAAAGCTACAGAATATTGAAGAATATGAAAGGATTACTTCAGAACGACTTCCTTTTATTGAGTAAAAATTTTGAAAGTGCCAGTTGTTTTCCAGTCACTTGAAAAGTGTTTTTCACACATTTGTCTTCAGGCCACTGGGCAGATACTCAAATTGAGTTAGTCAAAATGTGGTTTTGGGATATAGTTAATGTTGAACATTCTCACTCTAGCCACACACTCCTTATCTGGATGTCATGTTAGACTAGCACTTAGAGTTTAGAAATTATGAGTCCACTCCGAGTTTTCCTAGATGTATTAGACCAGTGATTTTCAACCGGTGTGCTGCAAGAATTTTTAAAACAGGCAATACCTAAATATTTAGTTAGGGGCACTGACCTCTTTTCCTTAAGATTCTCAAATTAAAAATATGACAACAGTCCACACAACAACTGCCCAGTGTGAATGAATCAAAATTAGGCCTTTTTTTTCAGATCAGAAAAAAATATGTTTTTTGGTGTCATGTGCCAGAGAATCTTGTAATTAGTTTATGTGTGCCATGAGGTGAAAAAGGATGAAAAATCACTGCATTAGACAAATGAAATTGACCCCCAGAATGTTTGAATGTTGAGTATTCCTGGTACATTATCACAGTCTGGTTCGGAGATAAGTGCCATAAATAGCCTTATAGACATTAAGGCTTCCTGGAAATTCAGTTCCTCCCTATGACCTTTTGATCAGTCTAGTGCAAGTGAATCGTAAGCACATGGATTAAATTCCGCATGAACTACTCATGGCTATGAGACACCTTAGGAAAAATTGTTGGCAAGGAGTCAAACATGCTTTGCTGACCCCTCAGTATTTTCAGGAGACCCAGTCAGCATATTCAAAACGGATAAAAGTGACCCGAAGTGCACACATTGGCTTGAACATCACCAGTCTTCATGTTTCTTCAACTTGAGGAAGAGAAGCTATTCAAACATTACAGTTCATGTGGCATCTTTGTGAACTGGGCTAATCGGACCTCTTGGTTTTGCTATGGGCTTGTTTTGAATGTCACCATGATAAGTTCAAAAATTTTTAGATACCCCTTGTATACGCTTTTTAAAATTTTTTTATTGATTAAGTTATTACATATGTGTCCTTATCCCCACGTTACCCCCTATCCCCCCCACTCAGGCCCTCACCCCGCTGTTGTCTGTGTCCATTGGTTAGGCCTATATGCTTGCATATAAGTCCTTTGGTTCATCTCTTCCTCTTCCCCCCACCCTCCCCTACCTTCCCTCTGAGGTTTGAGGGTCTCTTGACTAGCAAGTTATCTAAGCAGAAATGAGTTTAGACCCAAAGAGGACTATCCTATGAAATAAACTGAATTCTACCCTTGAAATTTTTAAGACTTGGTAAAATAGTTCTAACTTTATATGAAGTTCTTCTCCCGTCCCTGATGCCTTAAATCAATGATTATATATTTATACTTCATCCATTCAGAATCTATTGAATATTTGACTGAGATATTGTTAACTATCTTATGGGTGAAATGATTTTATAAAGAGAAATTATTAGTAATTGAAAGGTCGAAGAGAGGATCTAGTTTATACTTGTCTAATTTAACCCAGTCTTTAGCAAAGTATAAGAAGTTTCCTATACTAGCAAGTTATTGCAGAAATCCTCAAAATGGCCTACCAGGGCCCAGAAAAAGTAAATATATTTTCTGTAAGCACCCACAGTCTGTCTCAATAGTAAAACCAAGCATTAGGCTTCCTAACACTATGCAAGTGAAATGTCTTGGCAAACATGCTGTTTTTCAAACAACCAATATTTTAGGCTATAATTTACCATGGAATTTAAAAAATGCAGTCATTTCCATCAGTTTTATTTTTATTTTACTTCATATGCATACCAGTTGTTTTTCAGTTTTAAAGAATTCAACACTGTCTATCCATTTTGAAAATGAGGCAAGTATTGATGTAATCAGATACATGACTCCTCAAACTATTAGACATTATAACTGTATGATAAATATAATATAGCAATTTTCCAAACTGGCAACTCATATTGAATTTAATAATAGGAATTACCTATAAAAATGATTTCCATGTCCCCTATATGTCTGTCTCTAAGTATAATGATGCTCCCTTGCAATTCTCCCAAATGATGAATTAGTCATTGGCCTTTGTCTTTTCAAATCTTATCTGTGAAAATGAAAGTACACTGCTGAAGTTAATCTAAAATTTAGTATTCTGGCAAGAACCCAAAATAATTTCTTTATGGTTTTTGGTATAAAGTTGCTTCCCCCAAAGATGATAATTCTCCTTATTTTTAATCAACGCATTTCAAAAGCTAAAATTAGGGTAGGGAAGAGAGGCTTCTTTTATATTTTTACTAGAGGCCCAGTGCACGAATTCATGCATGGGTGGGATCTTGCCAGGGGAAGGGGCCACGGGTGGTTGGCCAGCCGGCCCTGCCCCCTTGTTGAACTCCTGGTTGAACTCCCCTTCGAGGGGACAATTGCATATTAGCCTTTTATTATATAGGTCTAGAGGCTTGTTGCATGAAAAGAATTCATGCAATAGGCCTCCCCTTCCCCTGGCTGCCAGCACCAGTTTTCCTCCGGCATCCTGGACCCAGGCCTTCGCTCTGGCCAGAGCCGCCTTCAGTCTTCACTGCTCTGGCCGGAGCTGCCTTCAAGCCTTTGCTGCTCTGGCCAGGGCCGCCTTCAGTCTTCTCTTCGCTGCTTCTTGCCTACATATGCAAATTAACCGCCATCATTGTTGACAGTTAATTTGCATATCTCGCTGATTAGCCAATGGGAATCGTAGCAAAGGTATGGTCAATTACCATGTTTGTCTATTATTAGATAGGATTCCAACCAAGATAAATAAGGGTTTAACTTAATGCATTACTTAGACCTAATAATGATATATATATCTAAGATTTTAAAGTATTAGATAATACAGGCACATAAAATTTTGTACTTTCTTTTTAACATTATCCATTAGTTTTCTTATCTCTAATTGCTGATGGCATAGATTGTCTTCTTATTTGCTAACACCATTATGACTGAAAAGTACATCCTCCAACATGCCTAAAAGTTTTATTTTACATAGGTAGATTTCAAACCTTACTTCGCATACTAGTATGTGTAAGTCAGATAAAGAGATAGTTGCTGTGATGATGATCTTCTCTCCCTACTTCTCACTGTGGAGAACACAATTTGGAAATCAGTGCTGCAGTCCTGTATAATGAGAGTCATTACTTCTTTTCATGACATCATGATAAATATTACACTATAATGCAGACTCTTCAATAAGAGATTAAAAGCCAGTATTGATCTATGTATGTCTGACAATGACAGCACTGTGCATGAATTGAAGCATCTGACAATACTTCATTATTTCCACTTGTTATGGATTGAATTGTCTCCCCAAATTAATATGTTGAAGTCCTAACCCCTGTACCTAAGAACATGACCTTAATTGAAAATAGGGTGGTTGCAGATGTAATTAGTTAAAATGAGGCCATACTATAATAGGGTAGGCCCCTAATCCAATATGCCTTATGTTCTTATAAAAATAATGTCACCTGAAGAGACAGACATGACAACAGAGGAATGCCATGTAGATATTAAAGTTTTGCTGCCAGGGGTTAAAAAAGAGTCCTTTCATAATATCTTTCAAGGGAGCAGACCCTGCCAGCACCTTGATCTTGGACTTTTAACCTCAAGAACTGTGAAACAAACTGTTTACACCAACTTAGTTTGTGGCCCTTTGTTACAGCAGTCCTGGCAAACTAACACACCACTCATCCTTAGTTTCCTTCATTCTGGCTCAACTCCAACCACCCCAGTGAGAAGCTTTCTGCTAAGCGATGACCTCTGGTTCTGGTCCCTCAGATCATTCTACTTATAGCTTCTGACCTGTTGCTCACCCTTCTGTAAGCTTCTCTACCATTACTTTCTGAATGTTTTTCCTAACATTTCTGAATAGTCCTTTTTATTTTATTCCTTCAACAGTCACTGCGAGTGTGCTATGTGTCATGCAAAAAGAAAAAAAAATCTGCAATGAATAAAAGTCTGCACTCAAGGTGTGGAAAGTCATGGGGGACAGAGAACTAAATCAATGAGTAGAGAACAATCTTGTACTATAAAAACAGAAGTCTTGTGCTGTAAGACTATGTAGGAAGTCTTCGTAAGGCCATCTGCAGGTGTAGGCAAAGGTCCTGCTAGAAAGTGATTCAGAGGGTGATTA
>NW_006289813.1:7153561-7170204 GCF_000327345.1 Myotis davidii | reverse complement strand
GAAAGAAGGTACTCTACGCAAAAGGAGCAATAAAGGCTTAGGGACAAGAGGGAATAATGAACCGTGAGAACTGCAATCAGAACTGTTTGCAGAAAGCAAGGGAATGGCCATGTGGGTGGGTTGTCAGAGTAGAATGAAAGTCCAGGTCAATGCATTTGAGGACGGTGAAGATGAGAGAAGAAGGCTGCGGTTTATTCCTGGTTGCACATTAGAATAACCTGGGGAGCTATAAAAGCTCCCACTACGCTGGCCCCAGTGAAATCAGGATCTCTATGGACAGGACCAAAGCATGAATATTTTTTTTAAAGTTACAAAGGTTGAGAGGCACAGAAATCTATTGTTGCTTGTTTTGTCTAAGTGGATTCCCAAGTCACTCAAGATGGTGAATTACAGGGATATTTTTGATTTAAAATTTTTACTAAAGAACATATTAGGAAGATGAGGAGAATAGCAAAATAGCCAGCATAGGGAAGTACCAAGAGTTCCAAATGTTCTTAAGTAGTTTGTGATGTATATTAAAAGATAACTGGAACTAGGAATGTATTGACAGACGTCTTTATTATAGGAACCTGGAGAAACCTCCTACACTCTCAGGCCCTCTATTTCCCCCTTGAGAGTTCAGATCTATTCCCACCTTCTTTCTTTTTAAAAGTTAAATCAGGCAGATCAAGCTGTGTGCCTGTAAACACTCCTAGAGTCCACCTGCAATTACTATCCTGGACTTCAAATTGGTGTCTTGGATTTTGTTTCTTGGACTTGGGCCTGCCCTGGCTAGCTTTTCAATCATTACCAACTCTCAGAGACCGGAGAATTGAACAGACCCCTTGCAGAGGTTGCAGATTAGCATTCCCTTTGCTTCACAAATAAAAGCTTAACATTAGCAGATATCTTAATGTTTCCTGAAGAGAGCACCTTCATGCAGATCACACTAAACAGGAAGCCAGCGGAGTTCCTGTCACCATGGTGACCTCTGCATCCTGGAAGTATAGGTTTTCATAGTTCACCAAGGTGAAGGCTTTAAATATGATGAGAAAGCACATCTGCTAGGCTTATCAATAATGCCTGTGCTTATCAAAGCAGCAAAATAATGACGGGGTTTTCCTTGGCACAGTGGCTAATTTCTAGTAGTTTCTTAATGAATAAATCTGAGGGATTTTTTTTCTGCATTTTCCTTCCTACAGTGACAGAGTCCCGGGTCTTTACCCCAGAGGTCTAGAGGTCTAAGGTTGCAAAAGACCCTTGCTATAAACAGAGACACACAATCCTTCTGTCCTGTAGTCCCGAGCAAGCCTAGTTTTTGATATGTCAGAGTTCCAGAGACTCAGGCATCTAAATTATTTTACTTTATGTTTTCCCTACCTTTTGGAAGCCAAATTTCAAAATTTGTCTTATCTAATGAGTAAGGAGCATTCAGAAGATGGACTCCCATAGGTAACAACAATGACAAATTTGTATCACTTTTCAATTCAAAATATTGATATTATAGTTTATGTTTTCATATATTGTATTTCATCTGATCTTTACAACAGTTAGGGCAAATATTGCCTCTTTTAAAAGAAAGTGACTTATGAATAGAGGAAGCACAAATGACTTTTAGGACAGTGAAAATACTCTGCATGATATTATAGTGATGGCTATATGTCATTATGCATTTGTCCAAACCCACAGAATGTACAACACCAAGAGCTAACCCTAAGGTAAATTAGGGATGTTCAGTGTTGATGATGTATCAGTGTAAATTTATTCGTGGTGAAATGTACCATTATGGTGAGTGAGATTGATAATGGGTGAGGCAGTTCATGTGTGGAGCAGGAGTTACGTGGGAAATCTCAGCTGTAAGCTTAAAACTTATCTAAAAAAATTAAAACTGCAGAAAAATAAAAGAAAGTGACCCATGGAGTCAATAAATGAAACTTTCTTCTTTTTAAAAAATCCTCACCCAAGGATATGTTTGTGTGTGTTTTTAATTGATGAGAGAGAGAGAGAGAATGAGAGAGAGAGAGAGAGAAACATTAATGTGAGAGAGAAACATCAATGATTTGCCTCCCATATGCACTGGAATCAAACCAGCAACCATTTTGTGTCTGGGAGATGTTACAATCAACTGAGCCACCTGGCCAAGGCAGATGAAATTTTAAATCTGAAATAAAGTAGCACACTAGAGTTTAAGTTCAAAAATCAGATATTTTCACTCAGAATTCTTTCTACTACACCATTTTTATATAAATGCATATGCATGCACACAGATATACTATCCTATATAATAAAACCCTAATATGCAAATCAACTGATAAAACCCTAATATGCAAATCAACTGATGGCGGAACAACTAGTTGCTATGACGCACACTGACCACCAGGGTCAGATGCTCAATGAAGGAAATGTCCCCTGGTGGTCAGTGTGTTCCCATAGGGGCAGCACTGCTCAACCAGAAGCCAGGCTCACGACTGGCAAGCGCAGTGGCATTGGCAGGAGCCTCTCCCACCTCCACTGCAGTGCTAAAGACCCCTCGGGGGATATCTGCTTGCTGGCTTAGGCCTGCTCCCCGAGCCTAAGACAGCAGGCAGACGTCCGCTGAGCGGTCCTGGACTGCAAGAGAGCACAGGCTGGGTTGAGAGAACCCCCCACACCCCCCCGCAACCCAGTGCATGAATGTTGTGCACTAGGCCTCTAGTCTATCTATATGTACATCTACATCTGCATGTATATCTATATCTACACATGTATATTTTTTAGAGAAAACAAACATAATTCCAGGGAAAATGTATTATGGTTAGTGTCACTAATCATGCAAAATGAATTAAAAGGTCATAAATAAAACTTACTATAAGACAGAGTTAGTAAAGCATCAACAAGCAAAACACAAAAAATTTAGTTCCTGCCTTAGCCGGCTTGGCTCAGTGGATAGAGTCAGCCTGCAGACTGCAGGGCTGCAGGTTTGATTCCGGTCAAGGGCACATGCCTGGGTTGCAGGCTCAATCCCCAGTAGGGGGCGTGCAGGAGGCAGCTGATCAATGATTCTCTCTCATCATTAATGTTTCTCTCTCCCTCTCTCCCTCTCCCTTCCTCTCTGAAATCAATAAAAACATATTTAATTTAAAAAATTCAGTTCCAATCTGACATATATGACTTTGCTGATCCTGTACTGAGCAGCTCATTTCTATCCTCATTCAGATGTCAGGTCTAAGATAGTGGCAACCTTGATGTTGGGCAATTGTTATCTTAATCATGACAACTGTTTTTACCTTTGTGTTGGGTGCACTTCTTTCTCTCTCTTTACTGATTTTCTACACCTAAATGAAGAGAGTTATCCCTCTAACCCAGCCGTGGGCAAACTACGGCCCGTGGGCCGGATCCGGCCCGTTTGAAATGAATAAAACTAATAAAAAAAAAAAAGACCATACCCTTTTATGTAATGATGTTTACTTTGAATTTATATTAGGTCACACAAACACTCCATCCATGCTTTTGTGCCGGCCCTCCGGTCCAGTTTAAGAACCCATTGTGGCCCTCGAGTCAAAAAGTTTGCCCAGCCCTGCAACCCTTTCCTCACCATGTTCAATCTTAAGAAAGCCACACTGTAGTCTGCAAAGCCAGGAAATTGCTCAACACCACCTGGGAGAGTACTTTAAAATTACTTAGGTCATTAGCCTGAGACTCACGATCAATAGAAGATCTGGAAATCTTGAATCAGGTGCTATGAACATGAGAAAGTACTTTGAACTATTGGCAATACTCCATTTTCTGACTGGTATCTTGGAGTTAGCACTTTCTCCATTTAGTTCATTTGCCATTATCACTACATCTCCCATTCTTCCTGCCAAACTGATTCTTTATCTTTGTGGTCAATACCCAGGATGAAAAACCATTTGGCTTTGTTCTAACCATATCTCATTGACACTGAGATGCCACTGATTGTGAGATGCATCATCAAACTGTTAGCAGTTTTTCAGGACAAATATGCCAACCTTATTAAATGAGCACATCGGTTGTACCACTCGTCCTATTTTCAAAAATGTTAACAAATAAAAGAATACTTCAAAATTATCAAATACAAATTATCCTTGCTCATATCTTCATTCAGCATAGTTTATTTCTGCAATAATATTTCTGTGGGACCCCATACTCTCAAGTCCACTGTAACTCCAGGATGGCACTATGCAGAATTTTCTAAATAGAGATGCTCTAAAATCTGTGCCGTCCAATATATTAAAAATGTGTCTATTGAACATTTGAAATGTGGCTAGTGTAACTGGGAAATTGTTTTAACTTAACACGTAAATGGCCACATGTGGCTACTGTATTGTTCAGCACTGTCCCAGAATCCCAGATCTAGAACAGGCTCCATTAAATGGGTACAACGTCCCTTGAAATTCTCAAAAATGAAATTGTTTGCTTCTCTTGTGTTATTGGAACAATCACCTGCCTTTTCACTGCCCTTCGGCCTACAATTTGATCGGCTTCTGTCAACTAATACCACCTTCTCTGGGCTCACACAACCTGCTGGGTCCTGATAGCCAGCATCTCCTTTCCCCAGAAGCATAAGAATCTTACAAATGGGCCACACTTTTTCTTACTATCCTAGATTGTACGGTTATCCTCAATAACAACCTTAAGCATAGTAAAAGTTTCTTCATAATCAGCTCCACTGCACTTTGGAAAGCCAGTCATAGAGGTTGTCATCTCTACTCTACTCTCTAATATTTTAAAGTTCCCCCTCCATCTTCAAGACTTAAAACACCGCCACAATTTCCAGCTCTGACTGAAGTTTAATACTTTAAACTTCCTAGGTTTCTGAACTTGGTGTGTACCCTCATGAGAGCAACCAGGTCCCCAGACATTTTTAAGGCTTAATGTTCATTGCTTTCTCTGTACCTTCAAGGGCTATTAAGCATTATTAGGAAAAAGAATATGTGTTGTTGACTGGATGCTCCATGAATAATACTGTTTAATTTTACCAGGGATGCAATGCTTTTCAGCAGTGCTATTATTAAACAAGTTATTAAAAATCTGTATATTCTATTAGTCAACAAGTTATTAAAAACTCCTTATATTCTATTATTCAACAAGTTATTAAAATCTTTATATTATTTTAATTCCACAACGTACTTCATTTTCTTTTACTGTCAGTAGAAACTAATAAAAACAACACTAAAAATAGCTAACACTGATAATGTGTCAAGCACTAATTAAGCATGTCATCATATGTATTATATCATTTAGTACTCATAAATATTATCTGGGCTGTGTCCTATTGGCCCTACTACTTTTTTTTATTTTACAGAGAGGAAAATATATGTGAAATATCTCACAAGATCAGAAGCCACCTTACATACATGGGCTCAATATCTCTCATCTGAAACCACTCCTCACCCTCTTCCCTTTTCCTGGGTTTCAGAGACATAAGATTTCTCTTTTCCAAAATGAACCTATCCGTGCACGCTCTTAATTCTACCCCCTTTCTCTCTTACAGGACCTTTCTCTTGATTCCATCCACACTTTCCTCCTTTGGCACCTTCTCCTTCTCTGGCATTTCCAGTCTATTCCCCTTTCTTACATCCAATGCTGAAAGGATGAGCATTATTTTGTTTAGCTTTCAGTGGTAAGATATTATGATCCAAATCATGTTACAAGCTATTTGCAGTATGAGAATAGAGTCAATATTTTGATTAAATAAATTAAGGTAATAACCTTAATGCGCCCTGAGCTAAAATACCAAAATGGAGTGATGAATGGAGGCATTTTGAGAGCCTGTGAACGTATGTGCTTCCCTTGCTTCCCGTTCCTAAACCATAAAGAAGACCTTTAGTCTACATCTTAAGAATTATTCCTTATATATATTTCCCAACTTTGCTCTATTTAGTCCCACCATCCTCAAATGACTGCTTCTTTGGGAAAACAGCTTGATAGGCCTATCATGAAGTTCTGTATTTTGCATATATTTAGTTTCACACTTTCCCTGTTCAGTTGACACTGCTCTGCTCTACAACTGCATTCAGGTCATAAAAACTCAATTATGTGTGAACTTAGAGAATAGCCCCTTCAATAGTATTTACAGATGGTTAGGATAAATATGTCCAACTCACTTGACACAATCAATTCATGTTTCTCATTAACTAATGAATGAATTAATTAAACTGGATGATGATGACTTTGGTGATGTCAATGGCATTACATTAGGAAATAACCCTGAGACCATCGATTCTTTTTAGGAAACTCACTAAGTAGGCGGCATTAATATTTTGCTGCTGTTCAAATAAGAACTAAAATGATAAAAAGCAATACAACTATTAAAACTACACCGATTTCTAAGAATAGTTTTCAAAATAGGAGCATCTACTAAGTTCACTGTCACATGAAGTTAATATTTTATTCTCATCTAGGCACTGAATTTTATGTAAACAATATCGTTTCTATGACTTTCTAACTGCATTTTGTATTGATTATGCCCTCCCTCCTGCACCCTTTTATTTAGCAGGTGATGTCATTAAATCCTTACATAAGCATGTAAGGGATTTAGTCATGTCTTTGAAGACATTCTATTGCCCTGAAGCATCAGACAGATTTTTATATAAAGCTAAAAAAGCTTTCATAAAACTCTTTGTGTGTGTGTGTGTAGATTGCTATTCATAGATATTGTTCTCACTGCCAACCATGGAAGTAGCTTTATAGTTGCTTCCTAAGAATGAAATACACAGCACTGCTTACACCGACAGCAGAGGCTGGACAAGGGTGGTGAAGATCTGCATACTTCCTGGGGTTGCGTGAAGAAATGAGACCACACATAGGTGCCTGCTGGTTCCTGGCTAGCCACACCCATACCTGCATCCACTTTTATCCTTAAGCAAGAAATAGCTCAGTACTGTCTCCTTAAAACTTTGTTTCTCAAAGAGCCATTAGTAAGTTTGGTAAAACAGAGTCTGTAGATTAATCATCTCCACCAACCTCTTACTTATCTGAATAGCAAAGAGGAAAGAAATTAAAATAAAACATTGCTGCTGCAGAAACCACAGCAATTATGTTAATGCAAGTCTCAAGACAACCCCTTTACAGCTTATTATAACTTCAACTTATATTTTTAATTTAATAACTGAAGAAAAGAATGCGTGCAATATACCTGGGCCATAAGGAAGAAAAAAGAAAGGAGGGCATGACCCATGGCAGGAGAGAGCAGCCATGCAGTGCAGTGTGATGGAATTCATTCTGGCAGCACTAGCTCCATTCGGCATTATCTCTACTATCCCATTGATGCTTCCATGGTCCTCTCTCCATGTCCAGCAATGTCTTATAGAAAGTTCTGCAATAATGAAAATGTTCTATATCTGCCTGTCTAATACAATAGCCCCTGGAGAAGAATGGCTATTTAAATTTATTAAAACGAAATTGAAAATTCCATTTATTTCCCATGTGGCTAGTGACTAGTAGTAACATGTGGCATGCCATTGCAGACATGATTACTGGTACAGAACTTGGTTGAAGATAGTGTTAGTACCTACCATTCATTGAGCCCTGATCTTAAGCCAGAGGGCTTACCTTCCCCCCCTCCTGAATATTTATTGGGGGTCTATTTTACAGCAGGTAACATTTTGTGTCCTAGCTTAGACTAAGGAGTAAGATAGCAAGTAAGGTCCAAGGCTACATGAAGATTTCAGGCTAGTGTGGGAGGCAAAAAAGGAATAAGAAAATAAATCATTGTGTGATTTACTCTAATATAAGTTATAAATAATATGTAGGCCAATAAATTGAGTATGTTGGGTAGGGGTGGGAATATTCTTAGAAAAGGTGGCCAAGCACGATCTCTATGAGAAAGCAACCTTGAAATAGTCTCATGGACTTTGTGGTATGTTGTGAACTTGTCTTAGTCCTGGCAAAGCAATACAAGTAGAATTGGATGGGCAACCTATGAGAATTGTGCATGGTATTTAATCCCCAAAGTTATCCTATGGGGTAGACGTTGGTTTCCCCATTCCTCAGATGAGACTAAAGAGATTAAATAATTCACCTGAGGAAATTTAGCTGTTATGTGACAGACAGGACAGAAACCGGAGCTGCCCTGACTGTTGCGCCTGAATGTCCTCTTGATGATACCCTCTTTGGCTGCTTTGACTTATCTTTTCTTGACTCTGCCCACATCTGGCTCAATGAAAATTAAATAATTAATTCTGTCTGTAAATTAAATTCGACCTTAAAATAATGGCTATAATGTAGTATGTCACTTAAAATAAAATTTAAAAATCTAGCATAAATATCATATTTGGCTTTTTTTGTTTAAAACTAATTTTATTATATAAAAAAATCTATACATCTTGGCCTTCTATCCATTTATCATATATACATATATATCATAATATACATATATAAACATATACATGTTCAGACAATTTTTAAATTTTAGGTTAAACAGTAATATGTAAAATCTATAAGTCTCCTCTCTTAGTCTTTTTCCCCCACTGCCTTCTCTTGTCTTTCATGTGTCCAGGTTTACACTCTTATTTTATCTTGCTTTGGAAGAAATAAGATTGTTCAAAGTCATATTTGCATGAGGGCAGATAATGCCTTTGTTAGTGAATGAGTGTGCGTGTTTACAGACCGTCACCTTTGTCTAAGAAGCTCTGACATTCCCTTCTGGAGACTGTGGAAAGTCACTTTTAAAATATGTTTATCACTTTCCCTCCTGAGAATGGGGGCGAGGTGGGAGGCAGCAAGCCATTATAAGAAGACGATCCAGGAGTTGTTTTGCTCATTTGGTGAAAAGAAACCACTTCAGTGGGCAGAAACATTTACCCAAACGAGAAAGACTTTTTAAAAATGTTCTAAATATGGCCTTACTTTAATCAAGCACTGCCATCTGTTCCCTGAGTGGCAAGGTCACAACTTCTATAATAAAAGTAGCATCCAATGCTAGAAATGAACATACAGAAATATAACTGCTGCCTATCCTAAGTATGCCTACCTATATTCTAGGAAGTATCTAGATACAGGTAATAGATATATAGATAGGCATAAATATAGTCATTAGTTTCTGCTATGACCTTCATAGAAGGTATTTTGGTCCTGGTCCTGCTACTGACTAGTTGTAAAACCTTTCTAAGTCATTGAACTTTCCCAAAACTCAGTTATAATTCCTTTGTGTCATGTCTGTGGTAAAGATAATGAGGTCATATTTGTGAAGGAAATTTGGGAACTGTGAAATGATGTGTAAGCAAAAGGCTTAATTTTTACTAACTGCACAAAAGGCTCTCAGAAAAATAAAAAATGATTTAAAAATATCTCTTTTGAGTACCAAACACACTACCAATCACTTTCCATGGCTTTATCTCACTCTATCTCACAATGACACGATCAGTTAAGCACTATTGCTATTACCACTTGCAGAATAGGAAACAGATGCTTAAAGGGCTTAGCTGAGTTGCCTAAAGCTCCCCAGCTAATAAATTCTAGAAAGTGGATTTGAGCCCAGGCTGTCCTCACTCCAGAGCCTATTTTCCTTTCCTTTTTCTTTTCTTTTCTTTTCTTTTTTTCTTTCTTTTCCCCTTTCTTTTTAAAAATATTTTTGTATTGATTTCAGAGAGAAAGGGAGCAGGAGAGAGAGATAGAAACATCAATGATGAGAGAGAATCATTGATCACCTGCCTCCCGCAGGCCCCCTAATGGGAATCAAGCCCGTAACCCAAACATATGCCTTGACCTGGAATTGAACTGTGACCTCCTGGTTCACAGGCTGATGCTCAACCACTGAGCCATGCTGGCCAGTCAGAGTCTCTTTTTCTTAATAACAATTTCCCTTCACACTATGCTCCCCCAAAAAGGTGGATTTTTTTTACCTTAAATACTGAGGTGATTATTTTGTTTTTGGAAAAAAAGAATTTTAAGATTCAATGTTAGTTTTTAAAATTCTAAGCAAAATTAATAAAATAATAAAGTTTACATAATATATACATACATCTCTCTGTAATAGAAAATCAATTCTTATAGCAAAAGCCCTAAATATTATTGGAAGTGGAGTGTTTTAAATAACATTCTCCTTTACATTTCAAAGACCTATCTTTCAGATATAGCAAGTTACCATGGAAATTCCATATGATTTCATTTGTGGGATCTAATAAAACAAAATGAACTAACAAGCAGAATAGATAGAGACTCATAGATAAAGAGCAGATGGACAGCTGTAGGGGTAGGGGTTGGGGGTGAGGTGGGTGAGGGGATTGAGGAAAAAAGAGAAAGTACTCAAGGATATAGATAACAGTGTGGTGACTGCTGGTGAGAAGGGGGTGGGAGGAGGTGGAGGAGGGAATAGGGGGGATAAATGGTGATGGACAGAGACTTGACTAGGGGTGATGAACACACAATACAGTGTACAGGTGACATGTTATAGAATTGTGCACCTGAAACCTGTATAGTTTTGTTAGCCAATAAACTCAATGAAAAATATAAAGTAATAAAAAAAGAAAATACCCAAAGTGCCAGAATTAACTACTCAGCTGTCTTTTTCGAATTCTCCACCAATCTTTTTGTGTCCATACTTACATCAATAAATAGCTCGCTCAAATTGCTTGACCTAATGTCACTACTTATGCCAATTATATTTCATAATATGAAAAAGATATGGGTGTGGGGGGAGGAACAGATGGGAAACAAAAAAGATTTTTTTTATTTGAGAGGAGGTTAGGGTCTAACCTCTTTCTTTTTCTGATGATGATTAAGATATTTATAGTGAGGCAACTGGTTATTATAAAATGGAAAATAAACTCCTAACATATCCCATAGGATGTAATAAAAGCATTTCTGTAAAAATAATGAATAGTCCCATCAATGTCAACCTAGACAAATTGCAAAGCTGCGTGCATTTGTGTGTGTGCGAGTGTGTGCCCACGTGTGCATGTGTGCACACGGATATAGGACCTTGGTCTCTCAAACTTGCTGCGCAAGGCTACATGTATCACCAGATTCCATCACCATTAAAATGACTAATTATAAATGCTACTTATGAGACAGCGAATGAGCCAAGACAAGTGCTTGGGAATAACTAACTCCTCTCAGGAGGCTCACTTGAGGCACAAATACAGAACCAAACAAGGTAGGCAGCAGGGCTTTGCCGGCCTCCGCCCCTCCCCACAATCTTTACAGGATTCTTTTTCTTTTGGGACATTTAGGATTCTTTTTTTAAATTATTCTTCTCATAAACAACACTGCAGTAAACATATTTTAAACATATATCTTAGCTAATTTACCTGAATATGCCCTAAAGTTAAATTCCTACAGAATAAAGGCTTGTGCTCTGGAAAGGTCACAGGTGTTTTAGAACAACAGTTTTTGGTACGGGCAATTTGGGGGATACACTGGTTGGGGGAGAGGGGAGACTAAAGATGAAGAAGCCCAGAAACCTAAACTCAGGAAATGGCAACAGAAACACACACGATGGGAGCACAAACGATACTTAGAAGGTGGAAGCAACAGGCTTGGAGGTAGATCCACATGGGGCAGAGGACAAATTTCAGGAAAGAGAGAAAATGAGAATGGCCTGAAGCCTTCGAGCTTGAACAACTAGGGAGTAGATAATGAGTTCCAAGTAGAGCATGCTGAGTTTAAGATGCCTTCAAGGTATCCTGGTAGAAACAATCAATGGACTGGGCACAGTAGGACCATTACAGAATCCTACGACAGAGACCTGCTCAAATCTATACCTATAAGACAAATACCATAATATCTAGTTTTATTTTACAATTCTTGCCCTATTATCACATGCCAATCTGCTTGCTCCATTATGTTCTCATTTCGGCCCTCAAATTTTAAAGATATAATGTGTGTGCAGTGGGGTGGGGATTACTCAGGAAAGGATCTTTGGTTATTGTCTGAAGTTACTGAATTTGATGTAATAGCTTGCTTATTTATTTATAACATTTACACCTTAATCTTAAAGATAATGTGAATCTTATTATAGGGAATACCAATTTAGGAAATAAAAAAACGGTAGTTTAAAAACCATAGAACATCTGGAATTAAAAAATGTTATTAGAAAGTAGTCTTTGATATATTTTGAAAAATATTTACACATGTATTAAGACATTTGATTTTTATCATAACCTTAGATGGCATGTAGGTTTTTATTACCATGGGTCTCAGAAAACTGAGGTTCTAAAAAGCTAAACAAATTTTCTTCCTTTTTTTTTCATAACTAGTAAATGTCAATGTTGGAACTTGAACCCTGGTCTTCAAGGTTCAGAGTTCTCCAACACCAGAGTTCTCACTATCTTTCAACTGCATCCATTTTTTTTCTTTACTTCTTCTTCCTTCTCTTTCTCATTCTCCTCCTTTTCCTCCTTCTAATCAAGATACTCTGATTTAAGGTGCTAATTCAAAATATATCTCATTGTAATAGCAAAGAAGGTCTCAAGTCATTTCATGAAAATTTGTAATAGTGCCTTTGTGCTACATGGCTGAGGCAGTGCCCAATTCTTTCAGGCAGTTCCTACTCTGATGATCAGCTTGCTGCCCCAGTGGAACAGAGCTTAAGCCCTAGCTGACTTACCGCCTGTGTCTGTTACTTGGTATATTTTCCTTCTACTACATTCTTTAGTCATCTTTGACTCCATAAATCATAAATTCTGCCTGGTAAGTGTGGGTGCAACCAAGTCATGCTTCATTTTGGAATCATTAAAATGTGCCCTCTTGCCCTGGCTGCGTGGCTCAGTTGATTGGGCATTGCACCAGACACCAAAAGGTTGCTGGTCAGATTCCCAGCCAGGGCACATATCCAAGATTCAAGCTCATATCCCTGGTAGGGGGCTTGCAGGAGGCAATCTACTGAGGTTTCAGTCTCACATCACATCTATATTTCTCTCCCTCTCCCTCTCCACTCCTCTCTCTCTAAAACTCAATTTAAAAATGTCACCTCACTCAGCTGGTTTGGCTTAGTGGTTGAGCATCAACCTATGAACTAGAAGGTCATGGTTCAATTCCCGGTCATGGCACATGCCCGGATTGTGGGCTCCATCCCCATTAGGGGGTGTGTAGGAGGCAGCCGATCAATGATTCTCATCATTGATGTTTCTATCTCTCTCTCTCCCTTCCTCTCTGAAATCAATAAAAATATTTTTTAAAAGTCACCTCTTATAATATTAAATGTACATTATTTTTAATTTAGAATTCAGTACTAAGGAACTAAACAATAATATCAACAACTTAGGGGCAACATTAGCAAACTGGTTAACTTTGTCATATTTCATGCATATGATGGAATCACTGGAGGCCATTTAAATGGTTACATTTATTTGAATGGATTATGGTGCAAAGAAAAAGAGGAAATGAGAAAAGAAAATATCACAGAATGATTTGTTATCTTTGGTATGGGAAAATACGTCTAGTATGTTTGTTTACGGATAAAAACAACTCTGGAAAAAACTCAATGGCACTGAACAGACGTTCTCTCTGAGGATGGGAGTAAAAGGACAGTGATTTCATTTCACACATATATTTTTTTAACTGAGAAATACTATTTTTAGTATTTAAAATATTTTCATTTAAGTAGTAGTATGTCAAATATTTTCATATAGAATGTATATAGTTTTCAGTATCTCTGTAAACATTTAACTAAAAAAAGTTTAAGACATATACTACAAAAATGGTGACAGTCATTCCATAGTTATAAGTAATCTTTTTAACTATTTTTTGTTAATGTGGATTTTTTCTAATGTTTTTGACAATGATCTTTTCTAACTTTTATAGCAAAATACTTTTAACAAATGTCCTTTGTTTAAGTAAAATCAATATAACAAAAACATCACTTAGCGTAAAAAAGTCAATCTCTTAAATGTACTTCTTTTCAAATGCTGACTATAACAGACAAATATAGATGGTCCACGGGAGGGAGATGTCTGCTTCCTGAAAAGATGGAGTGAAAGGGTCAGGTTTACACTCCCTCATGAAAAAATTGCAGAACTAGATACAATATGTGAAACAAACATTTTTAGACATTAGGCAACAGGGTGCACAGGACAGTGAGTGGAGACAAGGAAAACGCCTTAGGTGAGGCCTGTGATTCCCCTAGCTTTGTGCTCCCAGACATCAGCATAAGAGAGGGGGAGCCCAGCCAGGGCCCCACAGTGTCCATGAATGGATGAGATGGAACTGGGAATCTGGGACGGTCAAGGCAGGCAGAGTTTGCTAAGCAGGTGACAGAGGAGAGAGTAGCAGGCACATCTGCACTGGCTCCCCGAGTCTTCAGCTGAGCACTGATCAGCTTGGGAAGGAGGGGTTTCTAGGGAAGGGTGGGAGTGAGAGATGACAAAGGGGAAAAAGAAAACTTTTAGGAGTGAGAGCTATATTTGTTTCTTGATTTTGGTAATTTCTTCACAAGTGTGTACACATATATCAAAATTTGCCAGATGGTGTTCTAAAATATGTGCAATATATTATATACGGTTTCATCTTAGTGACGTCTTAAAATAATTTTGTAAAGAAAAAAATATGGTTAAAAATGGACTGATGGGATAGGATATTGGTAAAACTAACTCTTTTTGTATGCACAACACAACATGTCATCAGTTTACATTTATATCTGTATCTCTTCATGCTATCCAATGACACCCTAAGAAAGCAAATAAGGATGCTACTAAAAGACCTATATATTTTGAATCCAGATATAGCAAATCATTTTGAAAAATCTTAGTGGTTTTCCCTATAGGGTCAAAGTTTTCCTAACATGTGACTATTTGATCATGACTTACCAGTCTAGGAAATAATAAATCCCTAATTACACAGAAGGCCATAGAATAGAATTTGCTCCCCACTCCCTCCATAATACTGATAATACCTAGGGTCTTTAGATGATAGCGAAATATTATTAATTCCAAGAAGGAAAGTATTTCATGCCAACATAGATGCAATCATGCATGGTAGAGTACAGAGAATTTAGAACAAGCCTTGGTTTAACTGAACATTTACAGCTGTTCTTGAAGTAGGACATTTGTAAGAAAATAGGAGAGGAGTCTAACTATAACACTTGGGGCTGGCCTGAACTATGTCTAGATTGGGTTGAATATTCCATGTTCCATGAATCAGCAAATTATCAGCAGGACAAATTTATTTATATTGACTGCTCTCAGCCAAAGTGTTTGAGATAAAATAGTATATTGACAGTCAATAGTGAGTATTTGGGGTATTGCATTGGTCTAAGTAATATATTATTGATCTACAGTTAACTGGTCTGAAGGTTAAACTTCTAGGATTTCTCTGTCTCACACTCTGGCTGTATCAGAGGTTCCTGACTCATCTTTAGCCAGAATAATAGGAACAAACCCCGTGTTACAATATGTGGCAAAGGTTCTCAAAACTATTTTGTTCAGGTTTTTCAGATAAACTATCCTACCTATTAATATATGAGCTTATGGAATTTTTATTCCTTATGTACTTGTGTGCATGTTTTAATCAGTCAATGGTGAATTCTCAGCTTCTTGAGGATTATACTGAAAAACCTAAAGGACAATCCAGGTCATAAATAGCATATTCTATTCACTGAATTGAGTTTTCATCGCGCTATCACACGATTCCATTTGGTGCTTTAAAATAAACCACAGGGAACATTTTGCATGAGAGGTATTACTTCTTTCTATTTAGGTCACAATACTGGGAAACAAATGAACATGTAAAGCTTACTGGAGCCGAGCTTATTTTCCTTTCAGAAACTGTGCAGTTAAGTGACTGGGGGGATTAAAAGAAGTAGTGTAATTTGTGAAATATTGGCCATCAAGAAACTTCTAGAGGAGAATGCATAAAAATAACTTTTATGAAATATCTGAGAAATGGTGGTTAAATTTCTAGGAAAAATAGAACTATTTTTGTATCACTGCAAGGCCAACTTCTTAGTTTCCTCAGGCAGAGTGGTTTTCTGTGGTCTAGAAATTTTCCTATCATCCATAGATTTGGGTCTATCATGAAGCTAGGAAAGGTTAAAATTTGGGGCTTCTTTCCAAGGCACTGGAAGTAGCTCGAGTCCTTGGTTAACATGCTTGTAAAAGTTAAGATATTTTAATTGTAGTAGTTTAAGACCAATATCTATTCACTGGTTTTGTCTACTCGCTGATGCTTTCCCTAAGGTTGAGTGGCATAGAAATAACTGTGCCTTTTGGGGATTTGGCTAATTAGAAGTTGAATTAAAGATGTGTTTGCCTGGCTGGGGTAG
Organism: Myotis davidii; assembly: GCF_000327345.1. NCBI lineage: Eukaryota > Metazoa > Chordata > Mammalia > Chiroptera > Vespertilionidae > Myotis > Myotis davidii. The sequence goes on along the minus strand of NW_006289813.1, from coordinate 7,154,024 downwards.
TTCAGAGGTTGAGTATCAGACACCAGAGCTGCAGACACCACAAGTCTATGTGAAATGGAAACTAAGAAGAAAATAAACAAGTGGGACTACATCAAAATAAAAAAAACTTCTGCACAGCAAAAGAAACCATCAACAAAACAACAAGAAAGCCCACGGAATGGGAGAACATATTTGTCAATGTTATCACCGATAAGGGTTTAATCTCCAATTTTCCAGGGAATTCCTATAATTTTAACAAAGGGAAGATAAACAACCCAATCAAAAAATGGGCAATGGACCTAAGTAAATACTTTTTAAAAGAAGACAGAAGGAAGGCCAAGAAACATATGAAAACATGCCCAACGTCACTAATCCTCCAAGAGATACAAATCAAAACGACAATATGATACCATTTCACACCTGTCAGAATGGCTATCATCAACAAATCAACAAACGACAAGTGCTGGCAAGGATGTGGAGAAAA
>NW_006289813.1:7144608-7153171 GCF_000327345.1 Myotis davidii | reverse complement strand
GCATCGATCAGACAGTCAAACTCAGAGGGAAGGTAGGGGAGGGTGGAGGTAAAGGGGAGAGATCAACCAAAGGATTTGTATGCATGCACATAAGCCTAACCAATGGACATAGACAGCAGGGGGATGAGGGCATGAGTTGGGGAGGTTGGAGGGGTAATGGGGGGATAAGGACACATATGTAATACCTTAATCAATAAAGAAATTAAAAAAAAAATAAAATAAATAAAACCAAGATCTTGTCTTTGAAAATTCTTCTAACTCATGTAGCTCAAAAATGAAAGACATCTAGAGGTTTCCCAAGTCTGGCCACTATGTCTAGAATCTGTATGAAATCACTAATACCAAATTGAGAAATTTGATGTAACTTTTCTAAACCACCAATAACAAAATATTAAACTATAATCAACCATTCTAGGAGAAAGAAAGAATTATCTTCTCATTCTCAACTTAGAGAACATACTAGAAGCATGGTCATATGAAGAAGTGATCAGAGACCAAAACAGCCAAAAACTATAAACAAAAAATTGGAGTATCGATAAATTATTTCTTAATTAAGGTCTTTTTTAGATTTTGTGATACATATATTTATTAGTTTTATTGAACTTACAAGTTGTTAGATTCAACTTTTACCTAATATATTAATTTCTCTTAAAGTGGGCTCCCCAAGTTGTTTAAAGCCTCATATAAAACCTGGACAAGTTCAGCCAGTTAAATGAATCATACATGACAAAAGACAGTTACTATAGAGCTGGTATTTCAGATCATTTGTGTGTAATAATTTATATTTTATATTTTATATTTTAATATTGGTAGATTAAGGTTAAGGTTAACATAAAAAAACACAAATCAAACTATATCTTTAGCAAACAAAGAGAGGATTATTATTTTTAAAACCATGAACCTAGACATACTGAATATCTGAATAATTAACCCTATTATTGCTTATATTTTCTTGAATATTTATGTATATATACATTTTATATTTACTTTTGAAGTTGGGGATTCTCATTTTAAAAAAGAGTGATTTCAAATATACCTATACCTGCATAAATATTCCTATAAAATATGCAGGTTGTGACACACTTTAAATAAAGTTTTTCTTAAGATATATTTTCTACCATATCACCTACATGTCCAGAAGATAACTGTAGAGAAGACTGAAGAAAGCAAGAGATTGAGGTTTTACAGAAAAAACAAATATTTTTAATACAAAAATACTTTCAAAAACTATTCAGAAGAAAAAGGTTATAAGATAATATCAATGTGCTCACATTAAGAAACCCAATAGTCTATAAATAAATCTTTGAGTTAAAGTATGAAATATTAAATATAACTTATAATTTGTAAACTAAAGTATAACTAAATCAGTGATTTTCCACCTGGAATCAGTACTCTCTAATGGGAACACTGATATGATCCCAATGGCACTCGCATCCCTAAAATTAGATGCAAATTCTTAGTGTGACTATGTGTATTTGTATATTTTCCATGAGATTGCTAGACTGTTAGATGACTCTAGAAGTTCTAAAAGAGTTAAAAAAAAAAACAAAACACACACAAACACAGAAACCTAACATTTTATTTTCCAACTAGGATATAGCATTTCCACTGGGAAGAACAAAGAAAAAATATGAAGTTCTGATTTTGGTAGTGATGCCCAATCTCACCCATGTATCACAAGATAAGGAGGAAAAATATTCCAAGAAGCATTTGATAATTTCGAGAAAAAAAGTGATCAGGAGACCCATTCAGTGAACAATTCCCAAAGTGCTTATGTGTGAGCAATGTGAAAATTCTAAAAATACTGTTCAGTGACGTCTCAACAGTTCTTCAAAATACCAAACTAAGAAACCCAGTCTTCTTTCAAGTCAGCCTCAAATGTGATTACATGTTACCCTTGTGTGTACAGAATAATTACACAACAATTTTAAATACTCTTGAGTCTATGGATACCTTAGTAACCAAAATATTATGAATATGAGCTTTTGCACTCATTAAAAGATAAAGAACCTAAATAGACACTTTTCAAAAGAGGACATACAGAAAGCCAAGAGACATATGAAAACATGCTCAAAGTCACTAATCATCTAAGAGATGCAAATCAAAACAACAATGCGGTACCATCTCACACCTGACAGAATGGCTATCAACAGCAAATCAACAAACAACAAGTGCTGGCGAGGATGTGGAGAAAAAGGTGCCCTCATGCACTGCTGGTGGGAATGCAGTATGGCGCAGAAGTAGTTCTTACCATTTGCAACAGCATGGATGGACCTGGAGTGCATTATGCTAAGTGAAATAATTTAGTCAGAGAAAGATAAATGTCACATGATCTCACTCATTTGTGGAATATAATGAACAACATAAACTGATGAATAAAAATAGAGCCAGAGTCATAGAAGCATCGAATAGACCGTTCAACCTATGAAGGAAGGCAGAGGGGAGGGTAAGAGATTAACCAAAGGACTTATATGCATGCAGCTGAGCATAACCAATGGACACAGACAGTAAGGGGGTGAGGGCATGTGCTGGGGCGTGGGAGTGGCTGGGGAGAGCTCAATGGGGGAAAAGGGAAACTTATTTAATACTTTAAATAAATAATTTAAACTAAAAAAATAAAGATTATTAATTATTAATTTATTTTAAGGCTATGGAATAATAATGACAAACAAGAAGTGAGAGCAACATTTGGACCAAACTGACAGCAAGCCTTCTTGTGAAGTTTTCTGACCAATTATTATATTAGAGGTACAGCAAGATAAGAATGTGAAAATTTTCAAGAAGTCTTCCACCAGAGGAATTATTGAAGCAACTTGGACATCTAACTCTAAACAGAAAAGGTTTAATGGAGGAGAGTAGGGCTGTGTTATGTTGTATTTTCAAGGCAAAGAAAGATTATTAGAATTATTTTGTATCTTTCCAGTGACATGCCTCATACCAAGAGAAGGAGGTGGTAGAGAACCAGACTTCAGCACAAAGAATAATTTCCCAAAATGAGTCTTCTGCAATGAAGCAAGGGCTTGTCTTTGAAGTTGACTTTCTCTCCTAAAAAGGAGATTCTAAGTATCTGAATGCTCTGAGATGGATCAGTACACTGAGTGGGAACTTGAATTCTTGTTTGTAGGAAATCTCTGTCTATACTTAGATTCTGTGGTTCCATGATTTATTAAGAACTAGAGACCCGTTGCATGAATTCCTACATGGGTGGGGTCTGGCCAACCCACCCCAATGGGCCAGGCGGGCGGTGTGGCGGGGGTGGAGAGGGGCTGTGGGTGGTTGGCCGGCAGGCCCCACCTCAACCAGGGTGAGGGGGCCGATCGGGGTGGGGAGCCGATCAGGAGCGGGGCTGGCTGGGGAAGAGGGGCTGCAGGTGGTTGGCCAGCTGGCCCCACACCTGATCAGGGTTTTGGGGGCTGATCGGGGGCTGGGCCGGCTGAGGGGCCAATTGGGGCCCCAAATCAGGCTGGTTGGCTGCCGCAGTGCGCATCATAGACACTAGTCGGTCTGGTCGCTGGGCTTTTATATACAGAGATAATTTCTTGCTACTACAGAGGACACAACCTGATAATAGGGCATCTGTCTAATGAACATCCTTAGAGAGCTATAGGTGAATGCTAAATGTGAGGCAAAGGGACAGAGAGGTCAGTGTAGAGCAGTGATGGCAAACCTATGACACGCGTGTCAGAGGTGATACGAGAACTCATTTTTTTGGTTGATTTTTCTTTGTTAAATGGCATTTAAATATATAAAATAAATATCAAAAATATAAGTCTTTGTTTTACTATGGCTGCAAATATCAAAAAATTTCTATATGTGACATGGCACCAGAGTTAAGTTAGGGTTTTTCAAAATGCTGACACGCCGAGCTCAAAAGGTTCGCCATCACTGGTATAGAGGATGTTGTACATAAAACACAGGATTTTACATTTGCACTAACAAATTTCAAACTATAGCTCAAAAACTTTCTTCTCTAAGAAGGTATGAGGGAAAGATTAAAGCTCTTCAAGGCCAAAGCATAATATGAACCCAAAGCATACTCATACTTTGGAAATGTGCTTGCATGTAGCAGCATGAGCAAAGGGAGGAATCAGGGGTAATAAGGAAAAAGATATAAGAATGGCCTTTCAGATAAGGATAAGTAATTTGAAATTGGTTAGGAAAGTAAAGGGGAGCCAATAGAAGGAATTGAAAGGATGAGTAATGGGAAGTTAAAAGATTAGAAAAGCAACATAGATTACCTCTAGAGGCAGGATTTTGAAATGATTAGAGAGTGTAATATTTAAAGAAGAGATTACAGAATTGAGATAGGAAACCAAAAGACAAGGATGGAAAGACTATTCCCAAAATAGGAATAATACCTTCATGAGGACTCAGGAAGGCAGTTACTCAATAACAAAAATGGCATTAATCCCAGAAATGGCATATATATGTGTCACCTACTTGGCATCTCTCAGGCAATATTTGTTGCATGAATAAAGAAGAGAGTTTTATTTCATATAAAACAATAATTTAAAGTAATCACTTTGAGAAACAAAAGCTGACCATTGGGTTAGAAAATGTTGGTTATGCTACAGAGTTTCTTTTAAAGAACTGTTTAGACAAAGAATATCAATTCTTAATTTCTGAGACTGAAAACAAACTGAATTTGTTTTCACTGTACAGCAGGTTTTTATAAGAAAAATACAGTCAAGTGAACATTGCAGACATGTAATTTCAAAGAGGAACAAAATCCAGTACTTTTTCTCCCATTTTCAAATTAGATTAATTTGATTAACATGGATTAATTTTTATTCACATGTTTTTACAACTAAGATGACTGGATTAGAAGAATGGTTCAATTTTAAACATTTTTTTCTTTTTGGCCTGGCTGGTGCTTCTAAGTGGTTAGCGTCAACCTATGAACCAGGAGCTCTTGGTTTGATTCCAGGTCAGGGCATACAGGAGGCAGCCAATCAGTGATTCTCTTTCATTACTGACGTTTCAGTCTTTCCCTCTCCCTTCCTCTCTGAAATCAATAAAAATATATTTGAAAAAATAAAATATTTTTATTTTTTGTTAAACCTAAATGGTGGTTAATAAAACAATCATTCATTGTTTTATTAACAACCATTACAGAAAAGACTTAGGCATTTCTCAATGCCCGCTGGTGCCAAAATATCTCATCATTTATAGTGGGTCCTATGATGATAACAACCCCTTCAAGAATGAATGACTCATTGCCCTTGGTTCAGGAAGTGCTCTCAGATGTCAGCCCTTTTTGCGAATTGCCTCAGCTTAGGAGGGCAACGTTGTCAAGCATCTAATATCAAGTCAACATGAGGGTACCAAGGCCCAGCTCCACGGTTGTTGAGGACAACTCTGAAGGACCACACCAGCTTCGAAATGGTCTGCTGAGGCCATCTTTGAGGCTGCGTTGCAGACCAACTTTTTCTTCTCCCTCTTCTTCTGATTCTGCTTTCTTCCCACCCCTGTTATAGGTGGTGGTCCCAAGAATCTCTTTCTCAGAGTCTGCTTCTGAGGAAACCTAATCTATGAACCAAACAATTAGAATGTTGAAGGTATGCAGTTAGTCCCTGCTTCTAACCACTCATTCTTTTTTTAAAATATGTTTTCATTGATTTTTAGAGAGAGAGGAATGGAGAGGGTGAGTGAGATAGGAACATCAATGATGAGAGAGAAACATCATCAATTGGCTGCCTCCTGCATGCCCCCTACTAGGGATCAAGCCAACAACCTGGGTGTGTGCCCTGACAGGGAATCGAACCAGTGACCTTTTGGTTCCTGAGTTGATGCTCAATCACTGAAACACATCCAGCCAGCCACCATTCATTCTTTACACGTGTTTACTATTTAAATTAAGTCACTAAAAATAAACCCTAGAAACATTTTAAAATTCTTCACAATTTCTCTTATATATATCTCCATTTAAGCATTCGCAGGTACCAGACCAGATTCTTCGCACAATGTGTTTGTGTTGTCACTCAAGAGTATGTAATGATGAGCACAAAGAACCTCCTGCAAAGCATATGAATGTCTCTAACTAATGTTGATACCTATTTAAAATAGACATCAGTGTTAGCATAAGTAAGGGGTATACATTTCACTATGGCCTTTTTAACTTTGTTATGATTGTTTTATTTCTCTATTAGACATCTCAGGACTTTATCGTCTAGCCATTTTTCCCCCAGCACAGCAATGACAAAACTGTGACTTTTCAACCTTTCTTCAAATATCAACATTTCCACTAATTGGGGACCAGAAAACACTCATTTAAATATAGCAATTCAAACCTGATTGTATATTCATGTTTTAAAACTTCTATAATGGAAACTGTCAGAACTATAAATGCAGGATTGACAACCAAGAGATGCTGAATTCTCTTCTTTGTTAAGCTGGTGACTCTCCTGCTAAGGAAGCTATTGTAGATAGTACACAATGCCTAAACAGCAATTACCTGACTCTGCTTATTCAAAACAACTTCATGGATAGTTAATGATAGTTATTAGATTTGAAGTGTCACAATCCAGAAACATTTCAATGCAAAAAAGACACTTTATAGAAATATCCATTTTTAAAACCAGAAAATATTATCCCACATTTCAAAACTGAAGCTAATAAAATACATCTATTGTTTAGGTTCACATATCTGCATAGTAAGCTGACTATTATTTAATTAAATGTTAGACAAAACAAGTTTGAAAAGGCAATGGTTATATGTGAGATTATAATAGGAGTATACATTTTGTTCCCAAGAGATTTAAAACCATGGTGAATGTGGTATTTGTATGTGGAAGGGGAGAGAGGCGGGTATGGGAAGAATCCAAGAAGAATATACCAGGACTCTGTAGGACTAGAGATGCAGCCAAAAGTCACAGAAACAGGAAAGAATGAGGGAATTCCTACGTAAAATTCATCCTATTAGCAATTAGGCCACGGAGGAGTCCTCCCACAACTCTGCACTTTCCTAGTCTTATCTAAGAAAATACCTCAAAATCATGGAAGCAAAGAAAACAGTTACTTCAAATGTACATTCAATGAGAATTCTACCTTAATTTATCACAATAACAATTTATGGGGGAAATTGGAGAGAAATGGAGAGGGTGAGGGAGAGGGGAAGAAAGAGAGGGAAGAAAAAGAGGGTAAGAGAATGGGAGAAGAGAAGAGAATGACTCTTCACACAGCATTTCTGCGTGCCTGCTGGCTCCAGATTTTATTGCCGTATATTAAGATATTGAGGCTTGTTCATGTACTCCCTACTGCTGGTCATTCACACTTTACAATGGCATCAGCTTACAGGCAGACTCTGTGGCTTGGAACACTTTGTTAGTATAACTGCCTTATCCTGTCTGTGTTTGTTGATTTCTATCAAGGAAGGTCATGACTTGCTCCTCCCAGAATTACTGGTACAATAAATGAGGAGTGTTCACTACTTAGGAAAATTGTTCTGTATTTTAACAGTTTTATCAAGATATAATTCAAATACCACTCAATTCACCCATTTAAAGCATATGTCAATGGTTTTTTTGTATATTCACAGAGTTCCACACTCATCACCAAAATATCATAACATCTTTTATTACCCTCAAAAATAAGTCACCCACCACTTAACTGTCAAGCTCCAATGCACCATTCCCCACTTCCCCCACCCAAGGTAACCATTTACACACTCTCTTTCTGTATAGATATGTCTATTAGGGGCCTTTCATATAAATGAAATCAGGTAATATTCCTTGGGATGTTCTAGCTTCTTTGACTAAGCATGTTTTCTAGGTACGTCCATGTAACAGTATGTATTAAACTGAGAAACTTTTTGATGTCAAATAATATTCCATTGTATGAATATACCACATTTGTTTATACATTCATCAGTTAATTAATATTTGGATTATTTCTACTTTGAGGCTATTAGAAATAATGCGTCCACAACGTTCCTTTACATGTTTTTGTGAGGACACATGTGTTCAGTTATTTGGGGCAGAATTGCTGGATTGCATGGTAACCCTATGTTTAACCATTTTAGAAATGGGTTTATTTTATATAATTTTCATGTATTCCCATAGAGCTATAAAATACGTATGTGAAAAAGTCAATATTTTATTCTTCTAATATATAACAGTTTGTCACCCCACATCTTAGACCAAATGTCCTAGTTAAAATGGCCTTGGTTGTTTCTTGAGTTAACACTGCAGGTGCTTAATAGCCCAGACATTCACTAGACATGAAATTGTAACAGCTTAAGTCTTTCTTCTTTATACAATATGAGAGGCCCAGGGCAAAAAAATTTGTGCACTCAGGGGGCGAGGGTGTCCCTCAGCCAGGCCTGTGCCCTCTCGCAGTTTGGGACCCCTCGGGGGATGACCACCTGCTCGCTTATGGAGCGGGCCTAAGCTGGCAATCAGACATCCCTCTGGCAGCCCGGGAGCCCTCGGGAGATGTCCACTTGCCAGCGGGGAGCAGGCCTAAGCTGCAGTCTGACATCCTTAGTGCTGCTGAGGAGGCGGGAGAGGCTCCCACCACCACCGCTGTACTAGAAGCCATCATCCTGGCTTGTGGCTGGGCAAAG
>NW_006289813.1:7142504-7144366 GCF_000327345.1 Myotis davidii | reverse complement strand
TTTCCTTTTTTCTTTTTTTTTTCTGGGATTTATTTACCTTCTATAATTGAAACTTTGTTGCCTTCAGTGGAGCTAAGAGTTGGCCTCGGCAGGCGGGAAGCCTGGCTTCCTCCATCACTGGAGCAACCAAGCCTCCTGATCGCTCCAGCTCTGTGGCTGCCAGCTGCTATCTTGGTTGGGTTAATTTGCATAGTTGCTCTGATTGGCTGGTGGGCATGGCTTAAGGTGTAGTGAAGGGATAGTCAATTTGCATGTTTGTCTTTTATTAGATTAGATACCATAGATTACCAGTACGAATTGACTTTAAAAATTCCTTGACAACAGAAACACATAGTGATAGGCTTTTTTTATATTGCAATATCCTTCATGTTATATTGTTGCTCTTGAATTTCAATATAAAATATATTGGAAAAACAATGCCACCATTAATAAAATAGTCAATATTTTACTTTTATGTAGTATTTTACATTTTATCAGCAACTTCAATCTGAACATTACCCATTTAAGCCTCATAGTGTTAAAGCTAAAACTTTTCTTCTTCCAGAGAAAAGAAAACTAACATTCAACAGTCTAAGCTGCTTCCAAATATTAAATTAACTAGTTACAAAGCTGGATAGAACTTGACTCCAAGACTCCAAAGTTCAAATCCAGAACACTTTCAGTTATAATTGCTCTAGTAAAATAAAAACTCCCAGTTATATCTATTTGTTCAATCTATTCTTGCCTTGCCTTTCTACATTCCATCTCTCACACAACAGACACAATAGTTGAACCACTGAATAAATCTACACACATACATACATAATACACATATACACACATGTAGACATATAGTAGACACATACATATAGTAGACACATACACACCTCACACTCAACCCAAAAACACACAGAAGAAAAACACATTTACACACCTCATATACACCTCATAAAAACTTCACAAATACACAGAACACACTCATCATATACACTACAAATACCACTCACATAAACATTTCATGCACATGACATTCATATATACTCTCACCACATACAGCCCATACACACATTTAAACCTCTTACAGACAAACTCTCTCTCACACACACACATACACACACACGCACAAAAGGGAAGAAAAGTTGTCAATTTAATGCATCTGTTTCCAAGGCATTGGGTCCAGTTGTCTAGGGCAGGGACACATCTGAGAAGGGGACCTACTATACTTTTTCTTAACCATCTTCCCTCCAGTGCTGGCCAGGTGGGTAGAGTCAAGGTGTGCCATCTCTCTTGCTGGAAAGCACCTTGAAAGTCCATGTGTCATGTGGGCGATAAAAAAGCAATCAGAGCCAAAGATTTGGACCTGGGCTTTGGGGACCCATTCCTCAAACCTAACTGTCTAGGATTCTGAGAGGTCTAAGCCCTTAGCCATATCTTCCTCATGCCAAAGAGTGCTAATACATTTTGTATGTTATAATAATACTTTTTCATACTTTTATTGTGTAATCACTGTTTAACATTTAGCAATCTGAATCTAATCAGTACTTTTATATTATTCCTCTTTGAAAATGAATACAGTCCTTATCATTACAGATATGAAAATATTTGAATATGGAGAGAAAAAAGATGGCGGCGATATAGGCAAACGCGTCCCAGGTCGTGTCCCGGAGCAAATGGAGTGAGCAGCTGAAACTAATAACACCCACCCCGAATTGGCGAAAGGGCTCAGCTGGTGAGACGGTTTGCAGCCAGGAAGGGCAGAACTCCCCTGGAAAGTGCCTGGTACGTGGTGCCTTGTTGCGTTGTATTTTGTGCCCTTAAGCAACGCAGCAGATCCAAGCAACAGCAACTTCCTGAGCACGATACCCTCTGCTAAGAAACAGCAG
>NW_006289813.1:7113172-7137991 GCF_000327345.1 Myotis davidii | reverse complement strand
ATCACCAATCATAAAGAATATATGCACCCATATGTTCATAGCAGCACAATTCACCATAGCTAAGATCTGGACACAGCCTAAGTGCCCATCAGTAGATGAATGGATTAGAAAACTGTGGTACATCTACATGATGGAATACTATGCTGCTCTAAAAAGGAAGGAACTCTTACCATTTGCAACAGCATGGATGGAAGGCGCGCATTTTATGCTAATTGAAATAAGCCAGTCAATGAAACAAAAATACCACATGATCTCACTCATTCATGGATAATAAAGACCATTATAAACTGATGAACAAGAATAGACACAGAGGCAGAGCAGCATCGAACAGCCTGTCAAACTACACCTGGGGCGGGAGGTAGGGGGGTAAGAGATCAACCAAAGGACTTGTATGCATGCATATAAGCATAACCAATGGACCTAAGACACTGGGGAATAGGGTAGGCTAGGGGACTGTCTAGGGCGGGGGGAAAAATGGACACATATGTAATACCCTTTGTAATAAAAAAAAAATAAAAAAAAATAAAAAAAATTGAATATGTTTATTACTTAAAAATACACATTGACTTTAATAACCCTAGGTATCTGTATGAGCAGATTTAGGGAAATTTTAAATTATTCTTTGCTATATTACTCTTAGGCTGACACTTAATGTTTATCAAATTAGAATCAACATAAAAAATACTTGCAAATACCATTTATTAAAAATTAAAAAGAAAAACCACTTATTGATTGTTTATTCTATTCTGGGTATATAACCAATTTTAATATATCGTCTTATTTAATCCTTAATATAATCATATGTAAATGACATCATTATCTGTACCTTATAGATTTAAAAAAGGAAGAAACACTTGAAGCTTATAAATATACTAGTGGCCCAGTGCACGAATTCGTGCATGGGTGGGGTCTGGCTGCCCACCTCAATGGGGGCCGATCGGGCCAGGCTGGCAGGGGGAGGGGCTGTGGGAGGTTGGCTGGCCAGCCCTGCCCCCGATCCGGCTGGGTCAGCGGGGGGAGGGGCCGCCCCCCCCACCCCCTCATCGGGCCAGTTGGCCTGCCACAGTGCACGTCATAGCAATCAGTCATTCTGGTCATTTGGCATTCTGATCACTTGGCTTTTATATATATAAATTCCTTAAACATCTCACACTTAGCAAATGTTAGTCCTGGGTGCTGGGATTCTCGGGTCTGCTGAATTCAAACCCCAAGCTTTGAGACTCTAGTCAGACTAGACAGCTGGATTTTCAAATAGGCCACTAGCTATTTAATGGTGCCTGAATGAGTCCAGTGGTTCATAAAAATGCCAGTGCCAAAGATTCTCCTTTACTGCATAGTTTAAAAGGTATCCTTGTAATTTTTGTTTTTAGAAAATGTTGATGCAACTTAAATATTTTAGCACCAAGTCCTCACTGTATAATCAAAAGCTACAAACACCCAGGGAGATCTCTATGCTAAGAAGAGATGTGTTTAATCATTAAATAAAAACAACTTGTGCACATTTCAAACAAATGTCTGATGAGTGAAATTGCTTAAAAGTGAATCATTTAGGTGGGTGAACAAACTTACCATTCCTCATTGACAAACATAAGGTGAATAATGTCATAATCTTTCCCAGAAATAAAAGAGAACTTTGAACAGAAGGGAAATAAGGATCTAAAAAATAATTGTGTCACACAAGAAATAGAAAGACACAGGCAAAAAAGACTTTTAAAACTAGGCAGCTAGGGACAGAATAAAGAGATGTGACTAAATGCATTTTGGTTTCTGCAAACTGCTGAGTGGGGGGAAATTATGATGAAAACCAAAACCACAACTGAGAAGTGCTTTTCTTTTCAAAGTGTAATCTCTAGGCCTTTCCAGTAATAATGCTGTGAGAGAAGAGAGTAAGAACCTTAACAGGTAAGAAGTCTTAAGGACAGTCTATCCAAAAATAAGGCCTTTATACTTAATACTTTTTTTTCCAGCTGTTTTCTTTCTCTGACAGTGTTCAGCTACACGAACATCTATACCAAACTGCCTAGAGAGTTTTAAGCATATCTGAATAGGTCATTTATTATGAGTCCCCTTCCACATCCATCAAAGGCTAGCCCATGGAGTCTACAACACATGGTCTGAAACGCACTTTGCATCCCTGAGCTCCATATGCATCCAGACATGGGCAGTTAGAAGACTCCCAAGCCCTTGCAAGTGTCTCTTAACAAACTTGATCTTTTTCAAGAAAAATTTGCATATACAGTCGGTCCTTGGGTTACATCGGAGATCCGTTCCTATGGCGCGACTTAACGTGATTTTAGCTGTAAGTCAGAACCCACCTACATAAGCACCTACGTCACTCACATGGAGCACAGACACAGCAATAATGAAGTGAAACAGTAAAAAAAACTTAAAAGAAAGATAACAATTCCTGACCTTTCGTTGTGGTGAATAAATAAGAAAAAGCATAAAGCACATATGTACATACGTCGATAGGACAGAACTTTTTTCATTTTTTATAAATAAACTAGCACGCGACATCCAGGGCGCTGCCCAACCACTGGAGTCCTGCCTTGATACCTGAACCTGTCCACGCAGAGGTCCAGCGCGCCTGGCCCAGCCCCCAAACCCCCTGGCCTTTTCTGGCTGCTTCAAGCCTCGCCCTCGGTCCCTCTAGTCTCCAAGGGTTGGTCCCGCCTTCTCTGGGCATCTCCCCACTTCCACCCCATCTCCCACCCAGTCTCCACGCCCCCTCATGGTGCCAGAGGAGAGTGTGGAAGCCTCCTGCCTGCTGCGCTGTGCTCCTTCCCCTGGCAGGTGGGCCACGGGGCACTCAGAGTGCCCACAGTGTGTGGTGAAGACCTGGTAGGGGGGCGCTATGGGCTCTCACTCCTGCCCTCCCTGGCAAGGAATGGTCCCGCCTCCTTCGGGAGCCTCCCTGCTTCTCTGGAGCAACACCCCGCTAATATGCTAATGACCTGTTCGTTACCCGTTATGGCATATCAACCATTAGCATTTTAGCTCTTTATTAGTATAGATGGGAGATGGTGACATAACCACGAAACGACGTAGGTCAATTCCGACATAACCCAAGGACGGACTGTACTAAAATATGCCTCATAGTTATATGAATGGGCTACAAGCTGCTAAAACAGTGCTCAAAGCAAGTGATCACAAAGTCTGAGTATTGTAACTAAATTCACAATGAAAATAGCTATTTTAAAAGATACCATTCATTATTTCTTTAAGCTCCCATCCACCACTCTGAGATCTGAATACCTAAAGTAGCCCCTACTGCCAGTGTACTTTATGGCTAATGCTACAAGGACGCAGGAGAACGGATGGCTTCACTCGATGCAGGGTAACCACAGGGGCAGTTTTCTAGCATTGCAATTTTTTTGGTCATCTAACTCCTGAAGTGATCCTCAAGAAGATCTTAGCATGTTTTACTTTTACAAAATCAGGTTTTAATAGACATAGAATTTTTAAATTTCTGGCTATATATATATATATATATATATATATAATATTTACACATCAACAGATAAAACACAATTTTCTCAAATTAAATATTTTTCCTTGGTATTATTTTCTGAAAAGGTAAAATTATCAAAGGACACTTCATTATAGCTAGAACACTGGTCCAAGTTAAGGAGCCAGACAGGGTAAAGAATGAAAACTGTCTGTCTGTATCCATTGGTTAGGCTTATATGCATGCATATTGTGGGGTGAGGGCATGAGTGGGGGTAATAGGGGGATAAGGACACATATGTAATACCTTAATCAATAAAGAAATTAAAAGTCAAAAAAAGAAAAAAAAGAATGAACACTGTGAGGTCATGTCATTGCAATGCTAACATATGAAAAATAAACTACAGGCAAAGTAAGCAACATGTTGACATATCCAGCCCACATGCCATACATTTTGTTTACTTACGAAGTGACAAATATGACTGGATTTTTGCAGACACCCAGTTTTCTTCCATGTTCAGGTTGTCAGTAATTGACTTATACTCCCTGGCTAAATAAACTTATGCATAAGCAATTTAGCTTGCAACCACATTAATTCCCCATATCAATATATTGGGAAATGAAGCAAAATCTAGACAGAGTCTAAAGAAAAATCACTTGTATAGTGATATTCTCACTACTTCCTGATCCACTGTATCTGTCCTCTTCCTTATAGGTCTATAAAAATCAGGGTAAAATGAATTCAGCAGTTCATTTTAGATAGAAAAGAAGATGTAAAGGGGTATTATAGCATAGGAGGAAGCTGTGGCTTGGGGTATGCATTTTGCTTACCTGCCTTCTTGGGGTTGCCATATTTATGAAAAGTATATGTTGTGGTAGATTGCATTGCTGTTCTCAGCAACTAACTCCTTTCTCTATAAGATTTGCTGAGTGAATGTCTAGGTCTTCTGATAGAAGGAATATGTTGCTTTGCCATATTGTCTGGTTGGCCACAAACTTGTTCAGGTCAATGGAAAGTGAGTGGAAGTAACAGTCATTTCAGAGCAAAAACTCTAAGAACCATTGTGTGCCTCTACCAGCCCCTTGCTCTTCCCCCTCTACCACAAGAACAGCATGCCCCATGCAGAGGTTGTTCCTTAAGCCTGGATTCCAGAAGGAGAAAACGTAATGAGCAGAATTGCCTACTAGCAGCCACCAACATGTAGCATAAGCAAGAAATACAATTTGGAATTGTAAGCTTCTGAGATTGGGGCTGCTTGTCACTATAGCGAAGCTGACTGCTACATAAATATTTATATAACTATTGGGTGGGAAAAAAACAGCACCAGCTTAAGGGGCCTACTTTTTCTCTCCACTAAATATAATCTTCTTTGAATTGGGTCGAGAATCCATTAGGGTTGGCTTGGCAGCCTGCTGACAGCAATAGTAGCAGTTGAATGGTCTTAGACGCAACCAGCTGTACCCTGTGGAAGATTTAATTGGGCAGCCCTCCTCCACTTTCTTCCAATGAATATAATAGTCCAACCTATTGAATTGACAAGAAAACAAGAAAGTACTTTGGTTGGAGAAGAACTCCTTTATATGATCTCAAAGTCAAGCCAGAGCAATTCAAATTTCTTTTTGAAAGTCTTCGCTGTGAATGGCCAATGTACAGGAAAAAGAAAATATGTACAGCAACATCTAGGCCTCATTTGTTCCAACAATGGAGCAGATGGAGAGATTATCTGTAGCTGTGCCTGCATTGACCCTGAATATCTGTTGTTTATCAAAAACAGTTTGAATGCTTTTAGTTTCTGTTTCATACACACATGATCATGTTTCTCAGAGAGTTTATTATTTGAAAAGCTTAAAATTAAAAAAGCATGAGAATTAAACACTGAGGTTGCTATTCCTAAAATAATTTTATAAATTTAAAAGAAAGAAAAGCATTATTTTAAGAAAACTACCTTTAGCCTCTCCTTTTAATTGAATCTGAGAAACCAGACCAATAAACATCATTGAAAAGAAGTTAAACAAATAGATACTTATAATATTATATTTTAATTTTATAATATGTTACTAGTGGCCTGGTGCATGAAATTCATGCACGGGGGCGGGGGTGTCCCTCAGCCCGGCCTACACCCTCTCCACTCTGGGACCCCTGTGGGATTGGGCCTAAACCAGCAGTTGGACATCCACCTCGCAATCTGGGACCTCTGGCTCTTAATCGCTCACCTGCTTGCCTACCTGACTGATTGCCCCTAACCACCTCTGCCTCAGCCCCGCCACCATGGCTTTGTCCAGAAGGACGTCCAGAAGGTCTCCCAGTCTAATTAGCATATTACCCTTTTATTAGTATAAACATGTGAAGCAATGGACTAAATATGGATGACGGGTAGAGCAGGATGAGAGAGATTCTAGATTCTGGGAGGTAACTTTTACTTCTGCTATTTAGTATCTTTTTTAAATACATTTTTATTGATTTCAGAGAGGGAGGGAGAGAGAGAGATAGAAACATCAATGATGAGATAGAATCATCGATTGGCTGCCTCCTGCACGCCTCACACTGGGGATTGAACCCACAACCCAGGCATGTGCCCTGACCAGGAATCGAGCTGTGACTTCCAGGTTCATAGTTTGATGCTCAATCGCTGAGCCATGACAGCTGGACCTGCTACTTGATATTAATTTTCTTCCTTCAAAACAGAGTTTATAGATTACAGAATTTCTCATTCTACCCAAACCCTTTTAATGAAGGAGATATATGTACAAATAGACATTTAAAAATTTTTATAAATATCTTTTTCCTTTTTATTGACTTTATTGGGGTAACACTGATTAACAAAATTATACAGATTTCAGGTGCACAATTCTACAATACATCATCTGTACACTAGTATTGTGTGTTCACCATCCAAGTCAAGTTTCCCTACCTCATTATCCCTATACCCTCCTCCACCTCCCTCCACAACCCCTCCCCCTGGCAATCACCACACTGTCATCCCTGTCCATGAGTTTTTCTTCTCTCTCTTTTTAAATTTTTTGCTCAATCCCTCCACTCCCCCACTGTCCCTCACTCCACCCTTGCAGCTGTCAGCCTGCTCTCTATCTATCAGTCCGTCACTATTTTGCTTGTTAGTTCAATAAAAGATTAGATTTTAAGTTGGCAAGTGTTAACCCTACGCTTTAAAAAAAGTATTCATTATGAGTTAGTACTTCATATTAAACTTCACTGTTTGTCTCCTTAATATTTTAGAGCAGATTTATTTATTTCATAATCACCTAGAAAATAAGATTTAGAAATTACCCATTTGCTTATTTACAATGATATTTTCAAACAGAAAATCAACTTTATATTTTCCTTGCCATATGCAACAGATATTGAACAATCACTTTACTTAATCTGTCTGATGCTTGCTTAGTTATATTTTCATATTTCTAACAACTTATGTTTTTCTGAGAAAATAAGCTATTTTCACCATATGTTCAATCTCTCATAGAACCTCATATAATCTCCTAAATAATGACATATATGAAGCAGGAGGATCTCTTTATAAATTAATTTCATTTTCAGTGTCGTTATTGGCAACATATTCCTGAGCAACTGCTATGGAGATAGAAAGTATCAAAATATACGGCAGAAATTTGAACCGTGTCGAGCCAGAAGGGCACCTGACAAAGGTTAACAGGATAACGTAACATCCAGCCCTGTTCCTCTCTTAAGCTCCTCTCATGTCAACACATATGCAGGAAATGTCTCCTTTCCCCACCTCTGTCATATAATAAGGAGGATGAGGAGCTTTGTTTTAAAATTGAAGCCAAAGCAGCCAAGGTGTGCCAGTTTTTAAAAACATTTCCTTCGTACTGGGGTACTTTAGGAACACTCATGTTTTTGACAAAAAATCTGTAGTGTCAATGAAAGTTTCGATGCTACTACCAACAATTTATTCTTTTTTGCTCACTAAGTTCTCAAGGACTGTATATATAAATGCTATAGACACTGATTATGCATTTTAATTCCATTCCCTCCAGGAAAATTAATTATCTTTATTTGACATCCTTGTGGCGAGAGTGGTGTAGACATTTCATGGCATATAGTCTGGCTGTCATATCAACCCCTGTTGAGCCTACAATATAAGTATAACAGTGACTGACCAAGGCACTATGTATTAATACATGTTTTTAAAGTACAAATCATTTAATATTTAGACATGTGTAAATCATTTCATAAAAGCTTTCATACATATTATTTTAGTCAATGCTTAGTTCATGAACAGCCTTGTCTTCTTTATGTTAGGAATTTAGATTGTTTTCCAATGTCATTGAGAGCTACTAAAGGACTTTAAAAATGTAGGTTTATTTCAGAATGATTCCTCTGATAGGCATAGAGCCAAAGTGGGGGATGCACATGCTAGAAGGTAGTCAAGGCCATCCACAGGGTATAAGAAGAAAATAGAAGAGTGGTGTGTGGGGCCCTGGCTGGGTGACTCAGTTGGTTGGAGTGTCCTCCCATACACCAAAAGGTTACAGGTTCAATTCTCGGTTAGGGCGCATACCTAGGTTGTGGGTTTGATCCCTGGCTGTGACAACTATTTGATGTTTCTCTCTTACATTGATGTTTCAATCTCTTTCTCTCTCTCTCTCTTCCTCAATAAAAACATATCCTCAGGAAAGAATTTAAATTTTTTAAAGTGATTTGTATATATGCAAATATATAATAAATATATGTGTTTGTGTGTATACAATCCTATTTAATTTTGACAGTTGTCTGTTATAAGTTTATATATCATTATTTATATATAATATATAACTTCATAAATACCTAAACAAATATATTAGTAATTCATGTTCAATCTTTTTTTCCCTTTCGTGATAGCATATGAGATAAAAAGTTTAGAAACTATTTGCAAATTAATCAGAAGCAGGAAATCAGTAAGGGGCCTAGAAAATAGTCCAAATAGTAAAAAAAAAAAAAAAAGCGGGGCTTGATTTAAGACATCAGAAGCAGAGGAGAGAGATACATGCATTTTCTTGTGATAAAGAAATGATAATGATTGACTAAATTATAAGACAGAGCAGGACAAAGGAGAGTGAGCCTGAGGTAAGGGTTGGACAGTGTAATGGAGCTCAAACTCAAGGAGACTTATCAAATGGGAACTACAGGTTTGAGAATTTTAAAACAAAGATATTTTGGTAAAAATTTTGGGGAAACTGTAGCCATGAGGGGAAAGATGGAAGGAGAAAGATGAATGGGTGACTTTCCAGACTCACACTGCCCTAACTCAATATAGTGGTTCAGTTTTATCTGTTTTTACATATGAAATTCTGTGCAAGATTTTCTTTATAGAAAGAAATTTTCTGATTTAAGAAAAAATAAAATTAGAGCCCTGGCTGGTATGGCTCAGTTGGATGGAGCGCCATCCGGCACCAAAAGGCTGTGGGTTTGATCTCAGTAAGGGCACGTGTGTCGGTTGTGAGTTCAATCTCCAATTGAGGTGCATACAGGAGGCAACTGATGGATATTTCTTTCTCTCTCTCTCTCCCATCCTCCCTCTCTGAAATTAAATAAAACACACTTAATTAAAATTAGAAAATTACTGGTGTATAGTTGACAACCTAATTCTGAGAAATAAATATTTAATAGCATGGAAAAAAACATGCAAAAGATGGAGACTATCTGTAAATAAAGATCACAAAGCTAACCTATTTATACTTAAGCAAAACCATCTTTTTCATTGACAAAGTCAGGCTAAGATGAACATATTCCTCTCATTACTAGTCCCTTTAGATACTACCAATTTTCTGTGGACAAACCTTTCTAGAATGCCATCCCATCTACAAAAAGGATATTATTAATGGCTAAAAAACCCCACAAGTTTATGGAGTCATACACCTAATCATCAAAATAAAGTAGCTATTCATTACCACGACCTCTTGCCCCTCTATAGCTACTATGTACAGAGTTACCTGAAATTGATTAAATATAGTCCCACATCTTTTGGAATTTTTCAATAAGTAATAAAGGATCTCTCACTAAGCAGGTTTTAAAAACAATATTCTAAGAAGCCAAACAGCTTGTATTTGGATGTAGCTGCTGTGCATTTTTTCATAGAAATGCATAACATGGCTTCCTGCTCCTGAGAAAGACTCCTGATTGTCTGACTTTCACAGAGTAAGCAACTGAATTGTGCAAGGTCCATAATCCCTTACGTGTTTTCTCCCTGAACCCTCCTGAGTTTTGGATTCTAAGAATGAAAGCGGTGGCTTATGATTAGCCTAATTGTGTTGGGGTGTGACAGATGCTATTGGCCAGCCCTGACGTCAGAGTGAAATCTATGCCTGATACTCAAGCTCCTTTCTGCATGATGAACTGCAGTAACCTCTTCCAGATCGCCAGCATTTGGTTTCACTGTATTGCCTTAAGCATACATGTGTGAGGCAGGGCCCAGATGAGTGCAGATAAATAATGTGTTTGTCTGGGTCAGGCCACAGTTTAGGAAATGCCGAAATGAACAGCACAGCAGAATAATTCCATGAAACAGACAATGTGAGTGAATATTACATTCAAATGCGAATGTGTCCAATTCAAAAATTTGATTTGCCAAGTGAGGGCTGATTAGCAGAACACACACATTGCCATTTCACGAGACTCGCCAGCTCCCCTGGCAGACATTTTCATTATAGTTCAGAAGACAACTTGTCTTTGATCCTGCCCTGCTCTGGGGGCTCCTTTACCTGGAGGCTTTGGCAATCTCACAATGACAAGAATCAAGTTCAAATAGACACTTCATATTTTTATCAGTTGGCATGAGAATAAATGTATCTTTTTAAAATGTATTTTTATTGATTTCAGAGAGGAAGAGAGAGGGAGACAGAGATAGAAACATCAATAATGAGAATCATTGATTCTCTGCCTCCTGCATGCTCCCTACTGAATCTGGGCATGTGCCCTGACTGGGAATTGAACTGTGATCTCCTGATTCACAGGTCAATTCTCAACCACTGAGCCACGCCGGCCAGGGCAAGAATAAATAATCTTTAAGACTATAGATCAGTGGTTCTCAACCTTCCTAATACCACGACCCTTTAATACAGTTCCTCATGTTGTGGTGACCCCCAATTTCATTGTTACAAATTGAACATAATTAAAGCATAGTGATTAATCACAAAAACAATATGTAATTATATATGTATTTTCCGATGGTCTTAGGAGACCCCTGTTGAAAGGGTCATTCGACCCCCAAAGGGGTCGGACCCACAGGTTGAGAACCGCTGCTATAGATGATCACCAAGCAGCCCAAATCTCTTCGGCATTTATTAACTGATACTGCACAAATATTCCAAGTCTATGACATTCAGGTCGTCCTCTGTAAAAGGGAAGAGAGGATAATACCTTCCCTGACTCTGTGATAGAACAATTAAAATTAACAAAATTTTAAAGCAGATGAATATGTAAAAGCAAGTGTAAAGGCTAACATGCTATGTATAATGGAAAGCATTATCTTCACACTTTCTAATGCTACATATTCACAGTATGCTTATAAGGCATCCTTCTGAGATTCTACTTATGTTTATCACTTTTATGGTCAATGCTGGTGATTGTCCATTAGAATTAGGTCAGCTACTTAAACACAGACCTGTTGAGGGTCACTGACTTTTTTGAAATATGGACGCAAATTCAGAAGACATGATAGAATCAGACACTACTTAACATATTTCGTGAGTGTCTGAGAGAAATGAAAGACATTAGTTGTAACATCAAGGTCTAATGGATAATTCCCTTTGTTTGAAAATGGGAAAGAAACCTTCTATGTCAGGTATTAATATTAATATTTCTGTTTGACTTGGTCACTGCAATGATCAACATGGCTTTCTTAGTTAGCGTTCTAGTGAGAATTTCAAAGGACATACATACACAAGCTTTCAACACATACTTCCTTGTACAAAGTATTTCCAAAGATAGAGTGAAATGAGGTATGAGCTCTGGCTATTTTACCTGAAAACTGTAGCAGAGTTCAATACCGCCAGTGATCCTGTCCTGGTTCACATGACCCTCACCAATTTTCAATCTAAGAAGCAATGCATACATTGAGGTCAGGTTCCCATCCTAGTTAAAGCTCTTAGCCAGACTCTGACTAGCCTCCTTTGAGTTGGGAGATCAAACAAAGAAATTAACAGAGATTCAAAGAGCAACCAGGCAGCAGATCACTATGCGAAAGACCTAGCAAGTCCTCTATCTCAGGGTAGGACAACCCCTGTGTGGCTGGTGTGATCCCTTTCTCATTATGGAACTGAGTGTGGAGTGAGTGAATGGTAGGAGATGAAAATACAAAATAGTACGTAGGGGTTGACAAAGGCAACCACCATGATAATTAGTTGTCTTTCCAAACAATAAAGAGAAACCACATATTGCTTATTATTTTCCTATTAAAAATACCTTTCCCATTAAAAGCATTACCCATGGACTATTCAAACAAATGCTAGAATTCCTTGTCTTCAGATATGTTATAAAGGAGGAAAGCCTTCATTTCTAAGAGAACTTCCATTTAAGTATAGCGTTCCTAAACTCACGATCTTTAAAAGATCCGAGTTACACCATATTGCTAAAGCACACACTTGGAGATAAGTTGTTTCAGATACTGACTCTCCCTAAAACTTGTCAAGTCTTCAGGCAAAAAGGCAAAGCCCAAGATGAGGCAGAGCATCATTTCTGCCAGCAACATCAGGCCTGGCCATGCCTAACGTGTTTGCCAAGACCACACAGAGGCTAGATGGTAAGTTGGATTTAGAATTCTTTTTGCAACTGGAAACCATTCTGAACTTCTGATTAAAGTTGGAGAAAGGGAAGAGGGGCCAAAACCAGAAACCACTAAAGCTCAGAGATAATTATGGAAAACCAACAAGCATTTATCTAGTGAGTCCCCAGAGCCACTCCTAAAAGAAGAAATAAAAAGTTTACACCACCCACAACACAAGGATTCAATGCAGCCAGTAAGCCAAAGAAGGAAAACCCAGTTCCGAAGTTTGACACTACTGCTTTCAAATGTCTAAACAGTTGGCTACATTATTATAAAGATTTATAATTGGATTTATGCATAGATCCTTAAAATACTAACAACAAATTAAAATTGCCACTCTTAGAAACATTGTTGTCAGTAATTCTTTTTGTATAATCTTTTAAAATTTTTATTACTGCAGATTTTTATCTCTAAGTTCACAAAGGGAATTGTTCAACATGATGTGATACAAAAAGTCTAATATGCATACAAATTAATCTCTCTAGGATGTAATCACTACATATGTAAAATGAAAGGGTTATATATGGTGTTTAAAATCCCTGCCAGCAGTGAAACTCTGTAAAACAGTAATTTTTTCAAGTGCCAGAAGAGAAAGGGAAGGACGTTTAATATTATGAGCTGGCAATTCCTCAACTGCCCAAACTGTAGCCATTCAGCATATGCATTTATTGACAAATAGCTTTGAAATCGTAACATGAAAATGAGCCACAAATGCAATATGGCTTTGGCCTTCTAATGTCTTAAGTACATGAAATAGCTACACCCATATTTCCTCCATCTCTAAAAGAAGGGCATTGAAAAATATCCTCTGAGTCCCTGTTAACTCACTTTTCTCACAGTCTGCACTTTTATGTAAGCATGAACAGCACTTCCTACAGAGAAGTCTTCCACTCCACCTTAACAAGTGGTAATTTTGCTCAGGAAGGTTAAATGAACACTGACACATCCCTGTATCAGAGGGATCTGACAAGGCTTTTCGGGTGGCCCATGACTGAGTCCCTTTGACTGGGCAGCATGAAATTTATCTTTTACTTGTTTGCAGAAAATGACTATGTAACTTTACAGCACTGGCCAGTATTTCTATTCCTTAACACATGGCTCATTGACTAGAACCAAGTCTTCCAAACAGGTGAAAGATGTTCCCTTGTTTCTGATGTTTTTAAAAAGCAAAACAGATCTCTTTCTAAATTACCTCCTACAGGCATACTTCACAGTTGTTCTAATAATGATTTTCTTGATATTGCTTACAAACCCAATCATTAACCCCTTTTTGAATGCAAAATAATATGTGCTAATTGTTGCTTTCATGAATTTGATAAGTCAAAACCCTATGGGAAGTACAATTGTCTCATATTTCAGGCTTCTATGTGATTGCACTTGCAAATTTCTGAGCAGTGAATTCAATGGGGGGAAATGATGCCATCTAGTGATCAGATAGGAAATCACATCTGTGCATTTTCCTATAGACCAGGAGTACAGTATTACAATAAGGAATTCTGTACTTAATTCAATACACATTAAAACTGAAAGAAGGAAAATAGAATAGAAATCACTTAGGCAGGAACTTTACCCAGTTATTTTCTATGTACAATATTATTCGTAGTCATTACTAAAAATGTGGGTTATAACAATATTAACATCACATTCTCACTTTCCTATGGTCATTTCTTAACCTCAACCTATTATTGTTGTAGTCATATAGTTTCGAAAACAAATGTCTCTACATGTAACCTTTAATATCAATGAACCATATCTATGGTGCATTAAAAATTAATGAGATTTTTGAAACATAATGCTAACTATTGCACTGTAAAATATATTTACATACCCTGCTAGGATGCTAGTAAAATGTTGAATACTTAAAAATACAGAAGGAAAAATTAGATGGCATACTAATAATGGCATGCTATTTAAAGAGTAAAGCATTCCTCCACATGGAACCAAAGTGTTCTCATTGTCAGAAAAAAGTATCTCACCGTATGTCTAATTTTATCATAGTATAATGCAGATATCAATAAGATAAGGTACACTTTCCTGGGCCAGTTTAGATGCCCACACTGTCCTGGAAGATTTTGTCCAGGTTTCCCCCCTTGGAAAGTTCTACAAAGACAAAGAACATTGTTCAACAATTGGCTGAACAATTTGGACAACTGGATGTGCACATGCAAAAGAATGAAACTGTATCCTTTCCTCATACCATTTGAAAAATTAACTCAAAGTGGATTAAAGACATAAGAGTTAAAACTATAAAACTCTAAAGAAAGCACAGGTGTAAATCATTCTCTGTGACTTTGAGTTAGACAACAGGTTCTTAGATATGGTACCCAAAAACAAGCAACAGGAATAAATAGATCAATTAGACTGCATAATTTTTTTAAAAAAATTGTGTTTTAAAGGACACTCCCCAGAAAGTGAAAAGAAAACCCAAAAAATGGGAGAAAAATATTTGCAAATAAAGAGCTGATAGAGCTAGAGCTGGATGATGGAATTCGTAACTTAGGTCCATAATACTATTGTCTCCACTTGTGTTTATGTTAGAAAACTCTCATAAAAAAAGTTTCAAGTAAAATTATATGATCCTATTGGATAGATTTGTTTTCATATTCTTAGTATGCATATTTAAAACGTGTAAATAATTGCATCATATAGTTTTATGACAAATTGTAATGTTAATATCTCTGTCATCATTTTTGTAAATATATGAAAGCACCATATTTTAAATTGTCTGCTATTAATGTATATTCACCCCAAGATATTTGACAATTATCAATAAGTCATTAATGACCATCTTCATACAATCATTTTCCCCACTTCTCTCATTACTACCTGATGATAAATTTTTTAAAAAGAAGTTGCTACATCTAAACTGTGTTCATATTTCAAGTCTTTTGATATGCAGGGTTAAAATTACTGTTGTGAGTGAATCCAATTTATAGTCTTCAAAAAATACATGTGTGCCCATTCGTTAGTTCTTACTTAGGCTGGGCATTACTGATCTTTCTAACGTTTCCAGTCTATTTCTGGTAAATTTTCAAATTAATCTCAAAGAAAACTCAGAAACAAGCTTGTTTCCTTTATTTCTTTTCTCTAATATGGCAACAAACAACAATAATAGAAAAATTCAACATTTATTTTTAACCCATGATATGTTCCATGATCAGCTTCTCTTCTAACAACACAATTCCTATTTGTACAGCCATATGCTAAAAAGGGACAATAACGTTTAATTCCAAAGCTGCCGACCCAACCGAGGAATATTTTCTAGGCTGGAGTACTTGAGTATTGTGCTAACAATGGTTTAAAGGAAGGATGTTTTTCCATACCAACATAAATATAACCGATTATCTTGATACAACTATTATTTTTCTATTTTAAAAAGAAAAAAAAAAGACACGTTCCTGTTTATTTTATTACTTGTGGCCACATTAGAAATAGGAAGAAATTCCATTGCAAGGCCTCCAAATACGTAATCAGATTCATCTGTGGTTATCTTGCCTCCATAAACATTTCCTGATGACTGTGCTAACGATAATCCTGTAATACAAACCCTCTGGATCTTACTCTCCCAGAAAGTCCAGATTATTCGCACTCTGGACAAAGAGCTAACTGTCAAGCTGGCAGCCATCTCACTTCTGTAATCAAGTCCCTGCCAAGTTAGGTTGAGACAAGTGATATGTGAGAGACAATCTAATGGCAAGGCTGAAAAGCCATCTGGTCATGTAGAATAAGTAATCAATTTCCCAATATCAAGCCATCAGGCCTTAAATTCCTAGAGAAGTCCTTACACAGGATAATGGTTTAATAGCTAGATTTATATCGAGACAAGTATAAGAACGCTTGCATTTACTCATAGTGAATAAATTATGAATAATATGCTTTTGTGTAAGTTCCATAAAATTGCTATTAAATACATTATTGCTCTGTTTTCTGAAGTGATACCAAGAAGTAATGAAAAGTCTTAGAATTAATTACAGGATTTTTTTCTCTTGAAGACATAAATATTATCAAGGTTCCCTATTTACCATGTTTTTGAGGAAGCTCAGATTAAAAGTTAACTTCAAATACAAAATATATTCTTTTACATTGTGTTTTGTGACTTAGTTTTCCATCGTCCTTTTCTTAGGACAGCCTAAATATCTTTTTGTAATAAAAGCATAAAAAAATAAATATACAGGTAAACAATGAGATGATTTTAGGTTTCAATTTTGATCAACCACACTAATGAAAATGACATGAGGTCTAAATAACCGTATCAAATGATATCAAAACCCAGAAACCCACACATGTATTTGGAATTCATTCAGGAATATGTTTGAAAATACTCATGCACCAACATTTATCCTTACTTTTTCCAGATTAACCTGAAGTTTTGGTCCAAGACAGTGTTGAGCAGATATTCTGATTAGGTCAACCTACAAACAATGGACACCTGTCTCGGTTGGGTGGTTAATGGTGCTAGGCAACTCTTATTGTAGCAAAAATGAAATTATTAACACCATATTTTAAACATACAAATAGAAATTGACAACACCCATATTGTTTGATTCAGTCCTAGGTAAAACAAACTTACAAACTAAAACAAATTAACTGAACCTCCGGCCAACTTTTGTTTCTAAATATATTTTTTTCTACTTTAAGGAATAGGGAACCCTTAGAAAAGTAGCTAACTTCGAGGCTGGGACAGAGAAAAATACAAGAGTCTTAGATATCTTGGGCCAAAAATTAAGAAAATGTTCAAAGAATTCTAGGAAGATGTCAAATGACAATGACGCCAAGTAGAAATAGCTCCTACTGTCCAAATATGGGACAGTATGCGCATCAACATAAATAATGATATTAACTCATAATACTAAAGGGTTATAACAGTGGTTCTCAACCTTGGCTGCACATTAGAATCACTTGGGAATCTTTTTAAAATCCTGAATTCTGAGCTCCATCCTCCGGAACCCAGAAATCAGGATTTTAAAAAGATTCCCAAGTGATTCTAATGTGCAGCCAAAGTTGAGAACCACTGTGTTATAATATTCTAAACACAAAGTCCACAAGTTTATGCGAAAAAGACAAACAAATGAACAAACAAACAGGAAGAGAATGCTCTCCCAAATAAACAGAAAGCCAACTAATCAGTGAAGAAGAAATGACGACCTTTAATACTGATTCAAGCAGGAATCACTGAAGAATTCTAACTATTGGATAAAAATCTGAGGAATAACAGGATATTTCCATGGTTTCAAAGTATCGCTCTATAAGTTACTTGTTAATTTCAAAGGGGAAAAATAGTAACTTTATAGTGGAGAAACATGGCAGATCTCCCTTTAACCACATGATGAAAATTAATATTGCAGTAATGGAACTAATACAAGATACAAGAACTCAGAATCATTCCTATAACATTCCTCCCAAAAGTGTATGAAAGCATCATACAATTCACAAGGAAATATAAAACTCAAACTGAAGAACAGCCAACAAAACAATTAGCCTGCATTCTTCAAAAACATCAATATAATGAAATCACGTGTCCGAAACTGTTCCAATTTCAAGGGTATTAAGAAGACATGACAACTAATTTCAAAGCATTGTATTTTCTTTTTCTATAAAGAATATTATTGGGGCAATTACTGAAATTAGAAATAAGGTCTTTAGATTAGATAATAGCATTGTACCAGTGTTAATTTGTTGACTTTGATCATTGAACTGTAACTATTTAAGATAACTGCATGCTTTTAGGTATTATTTAGGTATTATAAGCTTTTCAAAATGTTATCTAGCCATAGAAAAACATCTAGTATAAACACAACTTTCAATAATTATTTTGAACAATTAGATAATAAAAAACAACAAATATCATAGGAAAATACAAAAAATCACAGAATTTCAAAGGAGAGCCAGTAATCTCTAGCTACTTGCTTATCCAAATCATGAAGAAAGTAACAAGTGATTTGGACATGAGGAATGAGTAGGATGTGGATCAAAAATGATGGTGGGAGAGGAATTGTAACAGAGAAAGGAAGAACCAAGACCCAGGAGCCTAGGTGTGGTGGTCACAAGAATGCACTGCGGACCTCTAACCATTGAGACCATAATTGGCCAAAGACCGCCAGCTGCTGGCTCAGAAATCCACTGCAGCTTTTGAGCTATGGCCATTCCTCCCAGGACCTGCTCCAAGGCAACAACAGAGCACAGTGGAGACAGTGAGGCAGATCAACTCCCAAGAAACACAGGGCGCCTTTGATAGTTGATTTTGGCTTTGAGGACTCCCAGATGGCTTAACCCAATCTACGAAGCTTTCACCTATCTATCTATCTATCTCTATCTATCTATCTATCTATCTATCTTTCTCTTCTTCGCTTAGGGTAAAATTTGTATCACTCAACATTATCTGGCTTCCTCTCTATTTTCTTTTACATGGGGGTTTCCTAAAAGCCTTTCATTTCTAATCTCAATTTAGCATTGGCTTCTTGGGAGAATAAGAATAACAGAGTATAGAGTACATATGGTATAACTAGTGGAAATTGAGGCTGGAGGAGCAAACTTGGGCTTTATCATTGAGAATAACTGGTCAATTTAATACTGTGCCCCAAGGCAGGATAAATCTTAATTTCCTAATACAAATAAAATAGTCTTTATAGTTTTTAAAATTCACCAACGATCTCATAAATTCCTTTTGTGAACTGTTTCAAAGCTTGATCATCTTTCACATCCAACTTAGGTCTATACTAGATCTCTTATTGGGATTTAAGGTCATTTATTCCAATTCAAGCTTCTATGAGGCTAGATTATAGCCATCAATAGAAACACTATATTAACTACATGAACTCTCGCTCAATACAGGAGTTCTCACTGCAATGTTCTGCACACATGGTCTTGTGGGACCACTGACCACCTTTTCTATTTGGCACAAAATTATATCTCATTAATATAGTCTAACCTTGGAATAATTGCTCCTTATGAACTGAAAAAAACAATGACTCCCCCTTTGCAAACAGAAAAATAAAGTCTGTCTCTTTTCTTCAGCGAGGTTTTTATAATTGTTAATAAAGGAAATCATTTTTGCTATTCTAAAGTCTTTCACATACTCTGCCATTTGCTGACAGAGTAAAAAAACTCAATCTTCAATTATTATGGTAAATATAAAATGTTATCCAATTTAAAATAATGAGTATATTTTTTTTTCTGCCAATGATTTGAAACGGAGTTGGAATGCATGTGGGAAATGCTGTTATCTTTCCAGATCCCTGCTTGAATTAAATAAATCTGTCTGACCATGATGAGCACATTGTCTGGTCCAGGTTTTCCAAGTATGTAAATCAAAATGAAAAGCTCCAACAGCAAGACTTACCCCATCTGCATAGAACTTCAAAAATAGTGACGTACTTACCTAAAATAGAAGGAGAGATGATATTAATGACATTCATCACAGCTTAGACATATAGTGAAAAACACATTCTAGAAGGCACTCGGGGCATCTGATCCCCTCACCACTGCCAGACCCAGTTTTAGGGGTTTTGTTTATAAGACAACAGTCCAGATCAGGGGTTCTCAACCTGTGGGTCACAACCCCTTTGGCGGTTGAACGACCCTTTCACAGGGGTCGCCTAAGACCATTCTGCATATCAGATATTTACATTACGATTCATAACGGTAGCAACATTACAGTTATGAAGTAGCAACGAAAATAATTTTATGGTTGGGTCACAACATGAGGAACTGTATTTAAAGGGCCAGAAGGTTGAGAACCACTGGCCCAGATGGTGGTGTCTCTCTCACTGTCCATGTTTACTTTGAGTACACTTCATGGGTATCTGCATCTATTGAGTGCTTTCTTACCTGCCAAGCCAGTACAATGTGCTATATGTGCTTTTTCTAATTTAGTCTTCAGAAGATGCAAGTGTAGTGAGTGCTATTATTATCCCCATTGTAAAGATGGAGTAAGTGAGGCTTAGAGATGCTCATTAACTTGCCCAAAGTAACACATCTAGAAAGCACTGGAGCTGGGATTGTCACAGGTTCTCAGATTCCAGAGCCCATTCTCACAAGCTTTATGCTGTACTCGCAACACCCATTGGGAAAGAAAGATAGACCCCAGTACTTTGTTTCATAATAAATTATAAAAACAGAATGATTGCAATTTTAAAACTTGGAAGAATGAACGCCTGTGGCATAGCAGATGCTAAATAATATTTGTCCAATGAATAAATAATAAGCAAATGAATGTTATTGATATTTAATAAATGTACTCAAGTTTTATCCCAACACAACAACTATTTGCACAACAAATACTCTAGCAGTAGTTCTCAACCTTCTGGCCCTTTAAATACAGTTCCTCATGTTGTGACCCCAACCATAAAATTATTTTCGTTGCAACTTCATAACTGTAATGTTGCTACTGTTATGAATCGTAATGTAAATATCTGATATGCAGGATGGTCTTAGGCGACCCCTGTGAAAGGGTTGTTTGACCTCCAAAGGGGTCGCGACCCACAGGTTGAGAACCGCTGCTTAATGTAAAGGTTATTTCTTCCTTCCTTCAAATGGCCCTGTAGCAATGCTTCATTATGCTGATTATCTATAGATGTGAACTGAATGCTCTTAAGTAACAAAGATAAGGGATGGATCTTTTTTCTTTTTTTAAAAAAAAAATATATATATTTTATTGATGTTTCTACAGAGGAAGGGAGAGGGATAGAGAGCCAGAAACATCGATGAGAGAGAAACATTGACCAGCCGCCTCCTGCACACTCCCGACTGGGGATGTGCCCACAACCAAGGCACATGCCCTTGACCAGAATCAAACCCGGGACCCTTCAGTCCGCAGGTCGACGCTCTATCCACTGAGCCAAACCGGTCAGGCGAGGGATGGATCTTGAACAAGCCTGGGAAACCACAAGAAAAAGAGTTGTCTACCCTCAAAAGGCATGTTAGTCTAATGTAAAATCCTTCAATTGTTCAAGAATCAATTAGCAAACACTGTTGAAAAGTTCATTTAAAAAAAATTTTTTTGGTCACTCTTATATAAGATTTTCTTTTGCAACAAAATAATAAAGAAAGAAGTATCTGAGAGGCGAAAAGTAATGAGGAGCTGGATATTTGAAAGAATATGGTAATTAAAAAAACAAAAATAAGAAATAACTGAGGTCTCAAATTCATGAAAAAACAACCATCATATATTCTCATGTTTTATATTCATAACCTAACCAAAGACTTAATTTTAAAAATAACACCGAGAGCAAATTGCCTCTAGAAAATCAAGTCTCTCCTCTCACAAGCTAGTCACATAATAAAATAAACCAGTGAAATCGGAGGCACTGCACACAAATGTCCAGGCTCTTTACCAAATAACTCTTAATTTTAATATTTTATATGAAAAATATTTATACTTATGGATGATTTTCACTGTTTTTCTCAGCATTATTTATACACTTTGGCTCTTTTTTTCTATTATTAGACTTTTATGGAGGTATTTATTAAATATGGTTATTAAAGTTAAGTCCCCCCTCCAAATAAGAGATGATAAACCTTTAAAAAATGTTTTAAGCTGCATTTTCTATTTGTTTCAAGGTCGAACTGAAGTAACATAAAATTCCCAAGTCTTTGCACATTTTAGTGAAACAAATCAGTTTTATTTTGTATTCATGTTTACCCTTAAAGATAATTGGACTCAATGGTATGAGACTTTAATTAGGAAGCAATTAAAAAATGCCTTTGGTTCCATTTTGATAAAGAGTCTGGAGAGGGTCGGTCCGCAAAGCAGTTATTGGCCCATCTACTTCCCTGTGATGATATTAACATTCAGTCACTCAGTGAGCAGATAAAAGTAAAGAGCCTAAATCAGATTCATTTTCAATAAACTCAAGTGTTCTATGGGTTAGGATTTATACCGCTGTTCTAGGATTAGTTCTAAGTGATAAGTGCAAATGAAAAGACATCAAAGTTAGCTGCCTTAAGTGCTGAAACAGGGGTGATGCAAATATGGATAGCATTTGAATTTCTGCCTGGGGCAGGGTGGGGGGAGGTAGGAAAGAGAGGAATACCCAAAGGACAGTATTATTTATTCATCAGACTAAGGCAGCGGTTCTCAACCTGTAGGTCGCGACCCCTTTGGCGGTCGAACGACCCTTTCACAGGGGTCGCCTAAGACCATCCTGCATATCAGATATTTACATTACAATTCATAACAGTAGCAACATTACAGTTATGAAGTAGCAACGAAAATAATTTTATGGTTGCGTCACAACATGAGGAACTGTATTTAAAGGGCCAGAAGGTTGAGAACCACTGGACTGAGGCATAAGTTTTTCCAACACTAAGTTGTTGCATGATTCTTTACCCTTGTCCAACCCCAACATCCACTCCCAAATTTATTGGTCATATAGCAGTTTCTTTAAAAAAACAACAACAAACAAACAATTGCATCATCTTAATGGGAACCTATTGAATTCATTCACAAACTCCCACTAACTCAGGCGTATTTATACCTATATAAAGTACGTGCAGGTCAGAAGAATGAGTTCTATGCCAGACTGGCCTTCTTTGCTGGAATGATTAGTAAGTCCATTTGAAGTGAAGTTAGCGTTCATGATTCACTCCATGTCTGTGCAGTGAGCACTTACTCTTAAAGAAATTTTTAAAAGAAACCTGCTTAGGAAGGCAAGACATTCGTACTTGAAACAACTATTAAATGATGCAAAACAACTTACAATTATATGTAAATTACATGGTAGAGACATCAAGTGCTACAGGAATTTAAAGAAATGAGAAAAGGATGTTCCAGCTGTTGTGTGGGATTGCAGCAATAATCTGCTACTGGGTGGGAACGCATCAAGAGGCTTTTGGACTTTGGATATGAATGCACAACCAGTACAAGCTCGTCTGGCCAGGGAATAGGGTAGAGATCCGGCTTAGAGATTTCGGGATCAGTAGGGAGGCTGCTGCAGAACAAGTCAACGGCTCAGAAGGGACCCTGTGTCCAGTGAATTTTGAGAAGCAGGGTCTATTCTTAATCTCTGTGAACATTTATACCAATGTATCACATATTGGTAATTGACTATAACAAGTAACACAAATAAAAATCTACCTTTAAACTAACTTTATCAAACACTACCATGAGTAAGTTTTGCTGAAGGATGTTCACGTATTCAGAGATGACCAAAGGCCCATTACTATCAATTTGTATTAAAGGCAGGCCCTCCCAGTTACGCACATCTGAGCAAATCTCCAAAGTCTCCAACCTTCTAGGACAGGGGTGGGCAAACTTTTTGACTCGAGGGCCACAATGGGTTCTTAAACTGGACCGGAGGGCCGGAACAAAACCATGGATGGAGTGTTTGTGTGGACTAATATAAATTCAAAGTAAACATCATTACATAAAAGGGTACGGTCTTTTTTTTTTTTTTTTTTAGTTTTATTCATTTCAAACGGGCCAGATCCGGCCCGTGGGCCGTAGTTTGCCCACGGCTGTTCTAGGATCATTTTTGTCATCAAAATTTCATGAGCAACTCAAATCCCTATCTCATATTTATCATAGGACCCACACATCCAGCCTCCATGATCTGTACTTGGGGGGTGGGGGGGATGAAAAACAAAACATGCTAAACTCGGCCCAACTGAAGGATCATTTTTTTTTTCAATCCGCACCCAAGGATATTTTTTCCATTGATTTTTAGAGAGAGTAGAAGAGAGAGGGAAAGTCAGAAAGAGATATCAATGTGAGAGAAACACACTGATTGGTTGCCTCCTGCATGAGCCCCGATCAGGGCCAGGCCAGGGGAGCCTGCAACCGATGTAGGTGTCCTTGACCGGATTTGAACCTGGGACCCTTAGGTCTGCAGGCAGATACTCTATCCACTGAGCCAAACTGGCTAGGGAAGGATCCTCTCTTCTTTTTTTTCTAAAATATATTTTATTGATTTTTTACAGAGCGGAAGGGAGAGAGAGAGTTAGAAACATCGATCAGCTGCCTCCTGCACACCTCCCACTGGGGATGTGCCTGCAACCAAGGTACATGCCCTTGACCGGAATTGAACCTGGGACCTTTCAGTCCACAGGCCAACGCTCTATCCACTGAGCCAAACTGGTTAGGGTGGATCCTCTCTGCTAATGAGTCTTTTCACTGATTGCTACCCTAAATCGTCTCCCAAACTTAAGGGCTCCTCTCTATTCTTAGCTCTGCACGATATATTACAATTGCTCCCACAGAAAGAACCTGCATCATTTATTGCTATCTTACCAATGTCATTGTGTGTAAGGCATGGAAGGTATGTAACGTTTGTTGAAATGGCTGAATTATTTCATTAGGTTAACTAATGTTTCATAGATTAACTATTCAGACCAAAGCCAATCCCACTCTTGTTTGTGATCTAGTGACTCTCTGCATAATACATACAGAATTCTGAAGTCCTTGCAGATGAATTACATAGACTGGGGATATATTTGAGAATGGTGTCTGTTTGATTTTATTCTTGTTAAACTGCTTTCAACTCATATTGCTAGTATTTATCAAAGTCATTCAACTCAAAGTGTAGACTCATTATGTTGGGAACCAGTATGTAGTAACACTTGTAGTTACGGTCTTTAAAAATGAGAGAAAAGTATAATT
>NW_006289813.1:7088225-7113090 GCF_000327345.1 Myotis davidii | reverse complement strand
AAAGAGTGAATTGACTTTACACACAACCAATAATCATTATTAACTATGGGCTTGAAGCTTTGCATGCACCGTGAATTTTATTCTCCCAACAACCCCAGGAGGTAGTAAAGTGTGGCAGGATATGCCTCCCTCAGATATGCCACTTTGGCACAAGAA
Source organism: Myotis davidii (assembly GCF_000327345.1). Taxonomy (NCBI): domain Eukaryota; kingdom Metazoa; phylum Chordata; class Mammalia; order Chiroptera; family Vespertilionidae; genus Myotis; species Myotis davidii. The sequence continues at coordinate 7,112,934 of NW_006289813.1, read as the reverse complement.
CTTTTTTGAGCTAAAGGCACCTGAAGAAACACCAGATACAAAACCATGTTCTTCCCTATCCCTTTTCTTCCAGAAAGCGGGAAATAAAACTTCTCTGTGAAAGAATGGCCTCCTTATACCAAGGAGAAATAAACATTCCTATCACAAGAGTCGAGGAGAATTCTTTACAAACAGACCTTGTAAAAGTAATTCTTAGATTCCTTCAGCCTCCCTACATGTACTTACTTGTCCACAATCGCCTCTCTTTGTGCAGCTTCCTATAAAGACAGTAGTCTTTGCCACTCATTTGGGCCTCTGCTTCCTTATGAGGACACTTATATTAATTAAAGTTGTATGTGTTTCTTTATATTGGCTTAATTCTCAAGCCCAGCAGGTGGCCCCTAAGAGGGTAGAGGTAAAGTTTGCCTCCCCGATAGGAGGTACATCTGGGAAATGAGAAGCTGGAAATAGATCATCAGACATCATACAGCTGAGAGTAAATTAACCTGGGCCATTTGTCCAGTTTAGGTGCATAACTGCTAATCTCTATTTCATTTAATAAATGCATTCAGCAAATATCCATTGAATGCCTACAATATATCAAGTGCTCCCTCTGGGGCAGTGGTTCTCAACCTTCCTAATGCTGCGACCCTTTAAGACAGTTAGTTCCTCATGTTGTGGTGACCCCCAATTTCATTGTTACAAATTGAACATAATTAAAGCATAGTGATCAATCACAAAAACAATATGTAATTATATATGTGTTTTCCGATGGTCTTAGGCGACCCCTGTGAAACGGTCGTTTGACCCCCAAAGGAGTCACGACCCACAAGTTGAGAACCGCTGCTTTAGGGCTACATCAGTGACTAACAAATCCTGAACCATATAGAGCTTAGATTCTAGTGGTGTGAGATAGACAATAATAAATAAGTGCATTATATTAGTATTAAAGAAGGAGATAAGTGCTATGGAATAAATTGAGTGGGGAAACTGAGGCAAAGAATTAAAAGGTGGGGAAACACATTGCAAGAATAAAAAGTAAATTGGGCGGTCAGAGTAGGCATCACTATAAAAGTACATCTGAGCAATGAGTTGAAGAAGTTATTGTTGGCACATTTATTTGGCGAGAAACCAAGAAAGGTTGAGAATATATTAGAGCATACAGTAACTATTACAGAAAGAATCTGGGTCCAGTGGAAAAGGCTCTTAACTTTGCATGGATGCTTCTGAGAGGAACTGACCTTTGATCTGAAGATTACAGAGGAGCAGCAGGATGCTGGGGAAGGAAGGAAGGAGAGGGAGCAGCATTCTCTCTAAGGACTGAGAAAACCCCTTGTTTTTCAGACTGTGAGTGGTTGGCTGATGTGTGTATGGGTACTTGTTAAAGGGAGGGAAATGGCTCTGTCCCCTCATTGGCAGATCACCCAGTAATTACATTGGCCCCTGACTTTCTATATTGTATAGATATTTGAAAAGTCGACTGTGTTGTGGTTTACTCTCTCATGGACCCTTTGAAACCATTACCAACATAAAGGGGCAGATGAGAACAGAGGCAGGAAGTACCGCGTGCATACATACAAATCCTGGCACGGGGAACTTCACCTGTAAACTTTATTCTTGTTTGAAAACATTGTAACACACTGTTAAAAGAATGTTAGCCCCCATGTGGTGCTTAGAGATACTTGGATTTACTATTTTTTTAAAATTTTTTTTAGGTTGGAGATAGCAAGAACATGAAGTAATGGGATATGCTTTATAGTCCAAAAGCAAATCTATTTAGAGCAAAACCATAATTACATATGCAGCTTTTGTCACAGGGATGGCACCATCAAATCCACAGTCTACTTCTGAAGACCCACAAGCATTTGACTCAAAGAACCACCTTCCTTAACACAGACTGTCACTAACTCATCACAGATTTAGATGAGTCTAAAAAAAAACAAAAAAGATCTCTGCGTCTCTAAAAACCGAAAACCACCCAGGCAGTCTCCTAATTTCCCTGAGAGTCGAGGTTTCACTTGGCACATAGGACGACGAGAGGCCTGCAAGTAGGCAATTAGCTGGTTGGGGACAGGGCACACTCTGTGCCTCTCCGTCCCCACATCCTCCACTGGCCTCCAGCAGAACAGGAGAGCTTTCAATGTCAATGGCTTTTACCATCTGAGATGCAGAAACAGAATTTCTTAACCCATTCATTTCTGTTTCTCAATTGATGGGTGGGAAAAGGTATGATTCTTATAAGTCTGTAATGAAATTGTAGTTTCATGGAACGCCAGAAGGAGGTATGCTAAATTATCAAACATATTTTTAATAGGGAGAAGGGAAGAATCAGAATCAGAAATATCTGTTACAATTTAATGCGATAAATGTGGCAGTAAATGACGGTTATATAGCTGGTGGTTATATGTACCTCATTTTTTTTTTTAATTTAAAAGGTTAACTCTTCTGGCATCACCTTCCAAAATTATATAAAACAGTACCAATAGAAATAGAACTTAGTGAATCTTGATTCAATTTTCAAAGCACAACACCAACTTTTTTTTTTTTCCTGTGGGAGTCTCTGTGCTAAGAGGAAGGTGCTATGATGTGGTCATTGAAATGCAGGCTTTAAACCCAGAAGGGCTGGTTTAAACACAGGCAGACCTGAGCACCCAAGAAGCGAAGGTGATTTGTGAGGGTGAGGAGGTGATGATGCTGATGAGGTGATGATGCTGACTGCCAAGAGCAAAAAAACGCAGTTGGGGAGGATGGTTTGGAGATCCTTTGGATGGTCAGTGGAGCCTGGTCTATGGCCTGATTTGTCCCACTATCCTGCTAAATACTTACAAAGCAATAATACAAACCGAGGGATGTTTTACATCTCCATCGTTCCCCTGCTGAATCAAAAAGCAATTTAGTTTTTCAGAGTCTTCCTAAGTCTAGAGTGATGCCAATTAAGTGTCAGTATATCGCTCATTTAAATCACTGTCTACCAGTTATATCCAATTTAGACAGTCTCCCTCGGAGAGAACTGCTAATGGCTTCTCCTGCACGGGGACTATAGAATATTGATCAGACAATCAGGCAGGATCCCTTGAGCTTGAGCAGTAGGCTTCATCTAAGCGTGGGCAGAAATTCCAGCAGCAGCTCTGCAGGGATCCCTGGCTACAAATTCCAATACCCTGCAAGAGGAAGCTGCATGACAACAGCTGAATTGTATGCAGTTGTCAGCTGGGAATATCTCGAAAACTAATAAAAGGGAGAACAAGACATTCAGAACGGCAGGGCTGAGTGATTATAATCTCTATTGGTTCTGGCTTCAAGTGAAGTCATCAGTTAATTGTAAAGAACCTCCTATAACTTTGTGGTAGTTAGCTAATGAGAAAAAACTTCGGTGATACTGTATCAGTTTATCACATCCCATGTTTGGGCAATCCTGCCTTTGATGCTTTTTATTTTCCTTCTGTAAATCATGCCACTAAGGTTAAAAAACAGACTATTTAAAATGGAATAAGAATGCACCGCTGCAGAGGTTAAATAGAAAGGGTCATCACTTCATGAATACCATTTCTTGTGTATCAATAAAAATATGGGAGAAAAAAATCACTAGATGTCACAGCTATATTTATATAATACTAGAAGCCCTATGCATGAAATTCGTGCAAGGGACTTGGACCTGGCCTCCGCCCGCCACCGCCACAGCCGGGGGTCTCTGCCGCCTCTGCCTCGGCCCCGGCCTGCTGCGGCTTTGCCTGAAGGAAGGACGTCTGGTCTAATAAGCACAGTGCGCTTTTATTATATAGACACCACATAAGTGAGCAAAGACTAATAATAAATAGATACATGCATTATATAAATGTATACGTGAGGCGTTTGGATATTTATTTGGTTATAGTTATTTGTCTGTTAGATTTCCCTGTGCTCATATTTGACAGAACTTCAATCCCCTTAATATCTCAAAGAGCAGACTCCACCTGCCGAGAAACCTCACCTTCTTCTGTGTCCTATTTATCAACCGCCAATAAAAGACTGGTTCCCCTCTCCAAACTACACTCATGCAGTATGCTTATCTCACCTACCAAACATTTGTGGAATTAGCATCCTTGTCTCAGTTGCTAGAACCACTAACCTAGCCCATGCCCATGTGATGTTTGGTCTGTGTAAAAGCAGCACACACCATTTATACTCGCAGTCTCCAGTCTGGTCCTTTGCGTAATTTTTCTTTATTCAGCCTCTAGGGTCTGACCTCCCCCACCCCCCCCAAGTGCTTGGGTACTTCATGATTACCAGCTGAACATAAAAACCTTAACGTGACAGCCCTGGCTGGTGTGGTTCATCATAGGTCAACACTCACCCCCTGAACCACACTGGCTAGGATACATTTGTAATTACTCAGAAAATACGGAGCTACGAGGTGTACCAGGTAATAATGTGGATTTTTTTCAATAGAGGGAGTTACACGTAGGTTGAGATATATGTGATTTGATATGTATGCTATTTTGTTGTATTGAGAGCAAGCTTCAACACTTCATATGTCAAATTTGCTGAAGGTGTTAACATCATAGATGTTTTTACACTTAAAAATGTGGAATTTCATGCGTGTCAAACTCAAAAACAACTTGCCGAAAGATTAAATGTTGCTCAGCAAACAATTTCCGATGGTTTACAAGAAATGGGAAAGATTTCAAAGGGAGAAAAATGGGTGCCACATCAACTGAACAAAAGACAAATGGAAAACCGAAAAGTCATCAGTAAAATGTTGCTTCAACGGCAGGAAAGAAAGTCTTTTATGCATCAGATTGTGACTGGCAATGAAAAGTGGATTAATTTGAGAATCCCAAATGCACAAAATCATGGGTTGACCCAGGTCAACCATTAACATCAACTGCAAGGCCAAATCGCTTCGAAAAGAAGACAATGCTCTGCGTTTGGTGGGACAAGGCAAAGTTATTTTCCTTCATGATGACGCACCATCACACACTTCAAAACCAGTTAAAGACACGTTAAAAGCTCTTGCCTGGGAAGTATGAACCCACCCGCCGTATTCACCAGACCTTGCTCCTTCAGATTACCACTTGTTCCGAGCGATGGCACACGCACTTTCTGAGCAGCACTTCAAAACGTACAAAGAAGTGGAAAATTGGGTCTCTGAATGGTTTGTCTCAAAACAAGAAAAGTTCTGTTGGGATGGTATCCACAAATTACCTGAAAGATGGGGAAATGTGTAGCTAGCGATGGACATTACTTTGAATAAAGCACTTTTGATGTTTCTCTGGAAATTATTGTGTCTTGATTACAAAATCCGCATTATTAACCGGTACACCTAGTATTCTTGATTCTGATGCATCAGGCAGAAATGTTTCCTGGGTCCTTATAGATAAAACACTCTGAAACAATGAGCAATAGCTTTACCATAATGTTTTGCAAATGCAGGAGGATATCAAGAGTAAGAAATTGATCTTGGAAACAAACCTTAGAATAATCCACTAGCAGCCTCCTGCCCTTGACCATGAATGCACACAGACACACACCCCTTCATGAAAATCACAGAAGATGGTCTATTTCACATCATATTTTACATCTCACGTTGCATATGTCACTTCAGCCTTGAAGCACAAGTATCAATAAAAGAAAATTGTCTTATTTTTCAAAGCTTTTTATTGTTCATAAAACAATAATTAACACATGGTTAGTATCACCCTCTATAGAGGAAGCATCTTACACCTCAAATAAGCCTCATGAGAAGAATAGATGATACAGACAGACTTATACGACATTACAAATTCATGATAATTCAAAGAAGCAGTACCATGTAGCTTTTACTTGAGAAGAAATTTCCCTTTGCAAACTGAAGGGGGATTTGGCAGTGTTTCCTTTGTTCCCAGCCGACTTGTCAATGAAATGTTTCCACTTTGCACCCTTTGGGTTCAGTTGTTCAACCGGTTACAATTAGTTAGATTAGTAACTGGTTGAACAACTGTAACCAAAGAGTACAGATTGAGATGCTGAGAGCTACTAGAGAGACGTTTGCTAGTGGTGGTCAGCAGAGCTCTGTCTGTCCTCTTCAATGTTTGCATGAATGCCTTGAAGCAAGATACATACATGAAATTCATTAAACATCAATTCAGCATCTAGTATCTGCCTGCTATTGTGACAAGGACTAAGGATAACTGAGAAAACATCAGTTATATGTTCCTGAGCTCAAGCTGGTAGGGGCGGGGGTAGAAGGAGAGAAAAAGGGAGAGAGAATGAGAGGGAGAGAAAGGCAGACTATATTACACAGGAAATTTAACACTCAACCTCTAGATAGAAAAATTTGAATGAAGAAAACTATTTCAAGGAGTGTAAGGGAGACAACCCATACAATTTACAAATTTCTCGTTAGAATCAACATTCAATCATTGTCAATACTACCAAACACATATTTTGGATTTTACCTTCATTTAGTCAAACTCACACAACATTATGCAGGTGACAAGTTACCAAGTCTTACTTAACAACACAAACAAGAAAACATAAAAGCCTTGCTTCATTAATATCACCTCAGCAGGGCCCCAGCCACTCCTTGATATTAATTTGGATACTTTGCAAAACTCATTCTTCCAAGCACCAAATGTTTGTTTATTGAATTAATGCACCATGTGTAGAGTCTGGCTGTCGGTGCTAGTTATTCCATTCCCTCACTCATCTAATATTTCTGCATTGGGGTACACCTAGCCATTTTGTGATCAGAATTGTGTGGATTCTTTTTCAATTCTTGAAGTTGACTGTGCTCAACCTAGGTAAAAACTGGAGATAACGCAATTGAGTTCCTCCTACTCTCAGAGGATTCACTCATCTGTAGGGTTGCTTGGCTACAATCATAAACCCAGGGAGATTAATTGGTGCGTCTTCTCTGCTGTTCAAGAAACTGATTTTTTAATTTTAGTGTCCATCAGCAATGCACATTTACATAATCACAGGATGGTGTCAATGAGCAAGGCATGCAGTGAGGCCCCATACAGGGCTTAAGTGGTATCTCGCAGGTTTCAGACTAAGCGACAATGTGGACATAGAGGACCATAATTCAAATGCATGCAAGATGGAACAAAGTGATACTGTTGGGCCAGGGTATTTCAAATATTTCCCTTACAATATATAAATGTCTTTCCATCAGATTTATTTAAATTTTTGAAAACTTTGTAGAACTTAATATACCAATGACAGATGTTAGTCAAAGCTGTTTGAAACCAGACTTCCCTTATTTACAAAAAGGCAGTTTTTTACAACGATCAAGAATAAACACAAAAGAAATGGAAACTTTTCCATTTCTAGCAATTCACCCGAGTTAACTGGCTGTATACTGGACACAGCTGTTTCTATGAGAGATTTTCCTTTCTTTGGAATTTAATAGTGACTGTGCACTTGTGGAATAAATACAGCAAATGAAAGATTGTTCTGGGCTTGATAAGAGAAACCAGAAACAATTGCTCCCCCAGGTCTTCCTTTGCCTTAGTAACCAAACTCTTATCTGGAGATTCCCGAGTAGAGGCCATCATTTGTCATGTCAATTACACACAAACAAAACCTTCCTGGACTTTCCTTGCCACCTTCCTTAAACTGAGGAAGACACATCCCCAGCCAGGAGGCAGTTATGAAGATGAAGTTGAAAGTAAGAAGGCAAACCTAATATATAAACACAGCAAAGAGCCTCATTCCCTATACTTCTCACTGTTCAACCATTGAACGCTGTTTCTCACTGAATTCAATTCTTCAGGGGAAAAAAAAACAAAAAACAACAAGACAGTTTTCCCAGGCTGTGGTACACATGTCTTCTTGTGCACTTAGTGTTTTGTTTAATAACAATACTAAAAAAAAAAAATGAGATGCTGCTTGCAATGTATTGAATAAATTAAGAAGACTTCCTTGTAATTTTCCCAGAGCCTATCTGGGTTATTAATAGGAATAGCTACATTTTATCCATTGCTTAACTTTGTGCCAGGGATTATACATAGCACTGGGTACGCATTATGGTATCTATTCTTCCCTACAGTTTCATAGAATAATTCTGGGCATATTTGATCTCCACTTATCCCTTTGTTGGGTCAAACTATCTCAAATGCTGGTTGAATAGCACAATGTTAAAAGTCAGTGCTCTGGACTAGGTGGTCCATATTGGAATCCCAGCTGCAAGAAGTTGGGCAAGGGGCAAAAGGAAGAGAGTAAGTACTACCAGTTTCATAGTGTAAATCTGGAGATTAAGACTGATCATCTTGGTCCATCCCGGGAATGGTACCTTGACCTCTGGTACCTTCCAAAGTTGTTAAACCTGCAGAAATGAAATACAGACTCAGACTGTGACATCCCCAAAGACACCAGTGCCTTGAAGGCTAGCCAGGTGGGTTGTCAGGTTCTACTGACTTGTTTATGAATAATGTTCCTCATCCAAGCTAATCCCTTTACAAAAGTTCATTTCTGTTCTTTTTCCTGAAGCATCTCTCTGAGCTAGGGGAGGTGTGGCCAGCAAGGATTTCATGGTTACTGGTGCACCCAGTGGGTACCGTAGATCAGGAAATGAGTGGGTTGAATAGCAGGACCAATGACCATCATTTCAACTACTAGCTTAAGGCTAACTAACCTGACATACTAGTAGGTCCACCTTCTTGAGTAAAATTGGGAATTCAAACAATTAAAGGCTAAATTATCAGAAACAGTGTGCTTGAACCAAAGGGCTCGAGTAGTGGAAGCCTGGCATTCTGTGCTTAAGTCATAAGGATATCAGGTGTGAGGACTAGAAATATCTCTCCTCCAAGCCAGAATGTGAGCACGGCTCTACCTGACCCAGGGCTTTCTCTCAATGTGGCTTCCAGAGGGTTGTGGGAGTTTAACATCTTATTATGGATAATGCTTCATGGTTTAGGAAGAAATGAAATCTAGAAAGCATCATTTGCTAACAAGATATAACTCATTTATACAGATATTTTCAATATGATAGAGCTAGAGTTAGGGGTTGGAAGAGTACAAACGTTTAGCTTTTTCTAGTTTTCTCTCCTTAAACACACACATATACATATTTGATAAAAATAATAGCTCTTAATAAATATTACAGAGTAGTTTTTAAAAACCTAAAGAAGAGAATATGCATATCAGTGATGCTCAATTGTTTTTTATTATAGAAAACAAAAAACAAATTGGATAAAGCATAATGAGAAACTTTCAATGAAACCAGTAATACAGACATGGTACCCAGTAAAGTTTATAGCAGAACATCAGCAAGACAGCAGAAATTTATCACATAAAATATCACTTCCGCTTTGTTAGAGAACTTCTACTTCTTGATGAAATAGTTTTGTTATCATCAGTAACATATTTTTAAAATCTGTACATCTCCTTAGCTATTCTGAGAGTAAGGCATAACTGATCAGAGATTGTAATCTAAACATCTTCAGCTAAAAACAACATAGCTCATGTTCAAAGACAAAAAAATGGTAAAACAATGGATTGATTATATACCTCTTCTGTGAATTAATTCTTTTATTGTGAATTAATTGAAAAAACATTTATTGAGTTACTGTTTATCTAGGCACTGGGGGGAGTTGGAGATGAAAAGATATACTCCTTGCCTTTCAGGAGCTCCCACTCACGGAAAATCATCCACAAGTTACTCACTTCCAGATGTTGGTGTAGTTGTAGGGCTCAGAAAAAACTCTGGCCCTCAGACCATAACAAACCCAAAGCCTGTTTGTGAAATAAGATTTTACTGGGACACAGCCACGCTCATTACGTACTGCCTGAGGCTGCCTCCGTGCCTATGAGGCAGATTTGAGTAGTTGTGACAGAGCACTTATTGCCCCCAAAGCTTCAGATATTTATTGGTTTGGCCCTTTTGGAAAAAGCTTTCCAACCTATTCTCATGAATAATAGCATTTATCAGTTTAAATTAGAGACTTAATACTTTCAAATTGAGAGTAATCACATGATTAACTTGGGAGTAATCACATGATCAAATTGGGAGTAATTGCATGATTAACTTGAGACTCCATGAGAAACACAAATATTGCACATGTAACCAACACGAGTTGTTCTATAAATAATAAAATACAAATTGATTTATAAATTATAAAATATACTTATAATAAATATATTGCTAATAACAGCTGCTTTATATACATTGCTATAAAAGGATATCCAGGATGATTTATATATAAAACATAAACCCAAGTTACATACAGTATTTATAGCATGTTCTTATTTATGTAAAAAAAAGGTTTATCTATATATTTTTGTTTTAATATTCATTGACTATTTCTGGAAATACATAAAGACCGACATAGTCTTATTCCTAAAAGGCAAATACCGCTTGATACTACTAGAAATTTTTATTACATTGTTACATAGCCTTAAATCAGTGGTTCCCAACGTGGAGCACATGCCCCACAGGGGGGTAATTTGAGAATGAGTTGTTAACAGTGAATTTCTTCCATTTCTTATGGTTCTAGGGGCCTCATATACATTATATAAATTTAAATTGTGACATTTATGCATTTCAGTTCTCTATTACTAGTATATGTTTTGAGACTTTATTTGCTCTTTTTTCATATCACTTCATATTATTATTTTTTTTAACAATTTCTTCCTCAGTACTTCAACTGTCCTTTTGTTCTTTTATTTTTCTCTTTCATGGATGCCATGCTCTTTGGAAGTTTATTTAGACCAAGTCAATAGCCTTTTAGGCTTCCTCCACGTGAGTAGGAGTTCACTTTTTTAAAAATAAGAATTATATGGAAAAAAAGGGGGGATAATCAGGATTTTAGAGATGCTTAGGTGGGGCATGGCCAAAAAAAGGTTGGGAACCACTGCCTTAAATATTATATTTCAAAGTACTTTAGAGTGAATAGTGTAGTATGAATGTGTGTGTGTGTGTGTGTGTGTGTGTGTGTGTGTGTGTGTATGACAGAGAGGCAGAAACAAGAGAGAAATAGTTTTATTCTTCATTTTAGGGGCATCTTAGACATCTGAAGAATCTACTATGGACTCCACACTCAAAACATGGCCCTTCACAAGGAGAACTATTTTTTTCTCTTACTTACTGATTGATAACTAAAATATTTGTTAATCCACATAATGGATTATAAAATTCATTTTTATAGGTGAATTGAATGGTATTCAAGAAATGTGGGTTGAATAAAAAATTGTATCATTACCATTGATGAACAGGGATACAGGACTCTGAATGGTGTCCTAAGCTATTGGGGTCTTGTATCCTGTCCTAGGATCTTAAGTGGAATCTGTTGCCTAATCAGACTACAGAGGTAGCTAATTCTGCCTCAAGAATATTGTTACAACAACCTGGTGTGAGTCTTCCATATGAGACACTTATCAGAATGTCTAAGGAAGAGCTGGGAGTGTATGGAGTTTATGAGAACAATTTGCATCTCATTGGTGGCAAAAGCATGTGGGTAAATCATAATTCTGTCCAAAATTTGCTTTTCATATTACCTTATACCTGGTGGCTTGCTTGTGGAAAGGAGACCTATGTACCTTATCCTATTCTAATTAAATGTAGGCTATGGTAATCACCAAAAGAACCTGTTACCTAGGAAGGGTAACTGGCTATGTCAAGTCACAATGACTAATTCAAAAATAAGTAATTAATCTTAAAAAAGAGGTATTACCTGAGCCTCAATTAATGAATGCTTCTCCTGCTTACTTCTTCTTAAGACATAAAGTCACCCTGACTGGAGTCAATAGCATTAGCTCAAAAGTTTTCATTTTTCATAGGGCCCCTTTTTGTTTTATTTAATCAAGAATATTCCCAAATATATTTTCATCAACACTAATGCTAAGTCTTATCTGGTGTTGAGAAACTGTGGATTTAATGTTAGAGTCATAACATTTTAGGCTTAGAAGGTGCTTTAATGAGCGTCTATTTTATGTGTCCATTCTACTCATCATTTTACGCATGGGGATATAGAAATCCATGGAATTGAAGGAACTTGACTAAATGATCAAGCTAGAGACTGAACCAGAATTAGATGAGTCCTTAACTCCCAAATTTCCCCCCTGCAGACCCAGGAAAAAATTAATGTTGAGTAAATAAGGAATTGTTTAATGCTTACAGCTAAGCACAAAATTCCCAGGAACTCTTCTTTCAAAACAGGAAATCTAAACTCCTCAAAATAATAACTCCTTTCTGCTGTAACACAGTTTTTGATGTTATTTCACATCTGAAAGCCGAATGCTGATTCCTGGGTAGTTTTATGAAAATAGATCTCTTTGGGGGGGGAAGACGACTAACATTCCCAGGAAGAAGATGGAATTAGAGAGAGGCAAGGGGCTGGTGGTGCCAACAGCCTGCTACTCTGCGGAGACGTTTTCAGATAACAAGAAACACAGCAGGGAGTAGAAAGAAATGAAAATTACAGATGAAGTTGCTCTTCAGACACAAACTTGGTTTCTGACAGCTTTTGTTGAAAAAACCCGGGAGCAACTGAACGGAAATATTAGTCCAGAGGCAGCCCTGGGGCTCAAGCGCTCAGGGCTCCTCACCTCAGTATAAATATTGCAACTTCCTCTCATCCTCTCCTCCTGGGGGAGGAGGATGACCTCCGAGAGCAGGAGACTGAGAGGCAGCTGCTCAGTGAGAACTGCTCAGTGGTATGCAGAAAATAGCATGGTTCGCTTGGATCCCAACAACTGCTTTTCAAAAATAAAGGAAGTAATAACCATTTGCATAATGAGAATACAAATCCCAAGCCTCAATTACTATTGACAGAGCTCTGTGGGAGACACCTGAGGGAAAGGCGGGGGGAAGGGAGGCCCCAGTCGATTGCAGCAGGTTTACAGAATCCCTCCTGTGGGCACAGCGTGGTCTTGGGGGTTATTAGACAAGGAGAAGATGTGCTGTATTTCCTTGGAGTTTTCTGATTCTGGACGGGATAAAGTAAATATGTGCATGTGAATCCGGCACAGTATGTAAACAATTACACAACTAAGCAGAGCTGTGCTGTCTCACTCAGTGAGGGATGTGGGAAGAGCTTAAGACGTGGGCTGGAGACAGGGATGAGGCAAGACCAATTTTATGGAGAATTTAGCTGAGTTTTCTAGCTGAGAGAGGACATGGTTTAGCTGCAAAGTGAAGGGGGGACTTACGCTTAGTATGAGAGACAGAGAAGTAGGAAAACCTTTACTTAAAATAAAAGATTCAACAAAGGTTTTGGAAGCCTTCATTTCTGTAGAGAACTCGTTCTTTATCCAAAAGGAAGTGTGGGGATTCTGGCAAAAAAAACCCAGAACACTAGAATTCTTCACATTAATAATTCAATGAGAATGTCTATTACACACTAATCTCTCAAAGTCTCATTAGTAACCTAATTGTACTTGTTCTCATAACAGGGCAAAGAAAAGGCTAAAGTCACAAAAATATAATATTTAACTTAATGTCATATTAAAAATAAAGCAAGAAGACCCAGGCTAATAACATATTTCACAGAGAGCAGAACTGTTACTGCGAATCCTATAAATGTCACTTCCTGACTAACCTTTATGGAGAAGAATATTGCATTTTTGTGTAGCTCTACTACTGTTTTTGAGATACAGCAACAAGTTCTCATCAATATTTCTCTTCTGACTATTGTGATATTTAATGGTCACAGAGACTACTTTCAATTACCATGTAAAGCAATGGCTTAAGTGATAGCTACCCTCTATGGAGCCCTGGCAGCCCCAGGCATATATATGGTAAACATTTTATATAGTTTTATAATTGATACTAACAGTAGCCTAGTAAGCAATCATAAATCTATGCATATCTTACAGGCCAGGAAACTCAGACTCCAAATCAGAATGTATTAACAATTTGATCTGTTGCCTCTCAGAATTCTCTAGTGTGTAATGGGAATTACAGATGAAAACAGTCCACAGTCCCACTCTGCTGTTCCTCTTCAGTAACTAGGAAATGTCTCTCCCACTGTTTTCTATGGGTGTCTTATCCATTTCTGTATGTCCAAAGGGAATTCCTAGTAACTACATTTGGGATTTTTTCTACATACTAACAGATCATACTCCCAGGGAATTTTTCTTGATAAAAAAACAAACAAACTTTATTTTGTTCTAGGAATTCTCCTAATTGCCTTTAGCATTACGCCTTACATCTTTTTCCCCTGAAGCATTTATCCTCCTTTAAGAATAAAGAACGACTATGTCCATTCATTTCTTTAGCCAGGCTGTAAATAATCTTCTGTTGCACAACTTTCAGTTCTTTCATCATACTTCCTTCTGCTCTCTCCACTCCCTTCAGATTGTCTGCATTTTTCCCCACTAGGATTGAGCTTCTGTGCTCTGCCCAAAAGCTGGTTGGGAATCACAATCAGATTGGATTGTTATTCATCTGCTACAACCTACCCACACTTTCTAGATTTTTTTATCTAATACAACCTCTGTTCTCATGTCTTCATTACGGTCAATGCTGAATTATTCCAAAGATTTTTTTTATTGATAGCATATTATTAACACATTATATATCTTCATTATTTTGTATATTATGCTTGCATTACTTTTTGTTGGCATCTCAACCAGGGAGACGACTTGAGGGAAATGCTTATAAATCTTATAGAATGTGTTTTAATTGTTAGAAATTGTCATGAAATTTTGTTGGGTAAGGAAGGGAAAACAGCCCAATGACATTTATAGTTATTTGTGGACTTTATGTACCCATGAATTCTTTCATTAGCTCTAATTGTATGCTAGTGGTTGAATGCATATGGGAAATGGGACCAAGATGCAAAATAAAGAGAACTTAAGTTTTCTCTATCATCTTTAAATATAAAATAATTTGGCCAAAATTTCCTTTGTCAGTTATGTGATAAAAATCAAATACATTTCCTTCAGGCATTTTTCCCAAGTCACTTTGACAACATTCAGATAGTATAGAAACGGATACTTTTTTCCTGCTTCTCTCAGATGGCTGAAATAACAGCAAACTGGGTCAGGCAGGCACAGGCCATAGGTAAAGAACAATCATTTCTCATGATCTCAAATGGTTTGGCATGGATATTGTCATTTTGCATTTAGTCCTGTGACATAACCACATGTTTTAGGGACATATATGAAAGTTATGATAGTACTGTTCAAATTAGATGCAAGAACATGGAAAAATGTTAATGAACATTTGTAAAGATACACAACTTTGCTAGCAGCAAGGATTAAAAAAAAAGAATTAAAACAGTAATGACATATATCTAACAAATATTTAAAAAATTTTAAATCTGATAAAACTGTGTTGCAACAATGGGCCAAACGTAGCTCTCATGCCCTATCAGAGAATAAAACATTACAGAGACTAAATGAGCACAATGTAGGGACAATGATATTCCTATTTCCTCTAA
Organism: Myotis davidii; assembly: GCF_000327345.1. Classification (NCBI taxonomy): domain Eukaryota; kingdom Metazoa; phylum Chordata; class Mammalia; order Chiroptera; family Vespertilionidae; genus Myotis; species Myotis davidii. The sequence continues at coordinate 7,097,611 of NW_006289813.1, read as the reverse complement.
AACCCAGCAACCCCACCTCTGGTCATGCACCTCAAACAAACTCTCTAAATTTGCATCAGCAGATGTGACTATGTCACTGCAGTATTCAGTCATTCGCTTTTCATTTCATAAATATTCATTGAGTGCACAGTTCCATTTGCTGAGACTGAAACTGATGACTCTCCCTGCCTTAACTGGTATGTTCCAGAGCACTGTTTTTGATACTAAAATGTTTAAAATGAGCTAAATAACCATCAATGAGGCAACAGATAAAATAGTGTATAGTCAGAGAATGGAGGGAAAAAATGTGGGGGAGAAAAAAGCATGTTGCAGAATGCCAACTGCATAACATCATTTACATAAAATTTGAAGCCATATAAAATATTGTGTAATATTTTATATTTGTATGTGTAAAAGCAACATAAATCTGAATAGGCAGCACATCTACTAATTGTATGCTAGTGGTTGAATGCATATGGGAAATGGGACCAAGATGCAAAATAAAGAGAGCTTAAGTTTTCTCTATCATCTTTAAGACATAAAATAAATATGACAAGATCATAATGTGATTGTAATTGGTCTGCATGTATAATTATATTAATCTTTGATTTTTTCAAATATATTTTAAACTGTTTTTATGATAGCCATAAAATTATTTTTTATGATTGTATGTAACCACATTTTTATAAATGCCTATCAGAAAATTTGCATAAATATTACTTCAACCAATAACATGACCTAATTAGTTTATCACAGGGTCATTGAAGGCTTTTAGTATAAATACAGCATAATGAACTGAGGGAAGATGAATTTATAGCATCTAAGTAGTTATTACAGAATCCAATCAGCTAACTAGAAATTAGTAATACACAGTAGTGCTATCTTCTTTACTTTTTTTTTTTTAAAAAAAGAAGTTCCATGATGAGAAAGGACTTGCTGAAAGGACACAGTGAAAAAGTCTCATTAGGTGCTGGCCAGTGTCATCAGGTGCTGCTTCCCTTAGTATCTAACATTCCTTAAAGCCATGGAAACAGGACAGGTTAAAGGTTCAGCCTTAATGCTGCCTATATGTTTGTTGATTTAACCTAATGGACCATAATTATATGATCTATTTACTGGGGCAATATAGCCATTTACCGGATTTTCACAAACTTTTATAAAGACCTATTTGGATCATACGTACAGGGCTGTGTGGCCTTGGGAAAAGTACTTAGTTTTTGTGTCAAATTCCTGGTCTGTAAAATGTGGATGTGAATAGTAGCTCTCTAAAAGGTTTCCCTGTGATTTGCTAGGTCAAGCACTTGCCCTCTAGTTTCTCTGTGCTACATTCTGACACAAAAAATCAATGTTTTTTGTTAAATAAATAAGCAAGATGATCCCAAAACCATGGTGTTAATAAACTGATGTACCCCCACATCTAATATCCTTTCATAAACATCTTGAATTCTATCACAACACATTCTGTTTCATATAAAGCACATCAAAATCCACTTATATTCAAATGTTGATGTCATCTTAGAAAAGATCTGATGAGTAATTATTTGAAAAATAAATGTCTCGATGTCATCAATATGCCATTGGAATCTATGAAAAAAGTATTAGCTTTGGCAATTCTAAGTCATCACCATTCATGCAAAACACAAAACTCTAATAATAAACAAAAGGTCATTTATTCAAACACAACGCGACTCAAACCTGTGTGCCTACTACGCACATACCAGAAACCACAACCAGGCTGGCACTCTAATTCCGAACTCATTTTTTTCCCATCAGTTTTCTGAAAGCTTGTCATGGAGTCAAGCATACTGTCATTAGGCACTTGATAAAAAATTTAGCAAAGGGAGAGAGTGAGAGGAGAGCCCTTTTCGTCAGAGATAAAATCCTGTCATCTTTGTTCTCATTAATCTCATTTCCAAGTGCAAATGATGTGCACGTTACTAATAGAGTGGAAAAAGCCGGAGGAAAATGCTCCCCGCCCTCATTCTCTCCCAGCTGAATCACATTAATTGATCCCCGTAGGTTTTCTAATTTTGCTGCCCTCCCTGCGCCAAGCCTTCATCCATTTCCTGACCTTCAGTGCGCCTCCACCAGCATGGACTTCACTTGGGAGAAGTGCCCGCTGTCCTCAGAGGATGCTCACATTTTCACTTGTGGGGCAGCACCCTCAGAGATGCACGCATTTTCCATACCTCAGAAACCGCTGGGGAACCCATGTGAATTCATATCTCCTATTATGACTCACTGTCACCCATCATTATTTTTTATTAAGCCCATTTTATAAGAATATAAAAATTGAATTCCACATGCAGGATAAAGACACAATCATGATTCTAGAATGACATCTAACATTCCTGAAGTCGTAAAAATAAATGTAAGCCTTTCAGAAAAATAAAGTGTTTTAACAAAAAATTTGCAAGTGCAGTAGGAAACTATGGAAAATTATGAGCATGGCTATTCACTATCCAAGATGATATAAAACTAGAGGCTCAATGCAGGACATTCATGCACTAGGGAGGGGAGGGGCGCCTCAGCCTGGCCTATGCCCTCTCGCTGTCTGGGAGCTCTTGGGGGATGTCCGACTAATGGCTTAGGCCCGTGGGGCGTGGGCCTAAGCTGGCTGTCGAACATCTTTAGTACGGCTAAGGAGGCAGGAGGGGCTCCACCACCGCTGCTGCCCTCGCCAGTCATAAGCCCGGCTCAGAGCTTCTGGCTGAGCAGCACTCCCCCGTGGGAGCGCACTGACCACCAGGGGGCAGCATTGAGCATCTGCCCCCTGGTGATCAGTGCGCATCATAGCGACCAGTCATTCTGCCGTTTGTGAATTTGCGTATTACCCTTTTATTATATAGGATGGAGGATAGTCTTCAGCTGTGTGTGGACTTCATGATGGTATTTAAGGTATATGATAGTTGCAGTGATTAGAAGTCTTCTAGCTTCTTTCCATTCCAGTTAGCACTGATAATCCCTAGACTAAAGTAACAACCGCAATAACAATACTAGGGATAATAAAATAGTCAGTGATACAGCACTTCCTCTAAAATAGCACACTGTTCTAAGCACTGTACATATGTGATGTCTTCCATCCTCCAACAACCCTACTTTTACCATCTCCATTTTACAGTTGAAAAAATTAAGGCAAATTCTCAGTTACTGTGTCTAAATCAGCAGGTTATAACTTCAGTGTGCATAAAAAAAAAATCTGAGGACCCTGTGGAAGAATGCAAATTTTCTAACCATTCTAAACTCTACTCTGATTCAGTACAATTCGTTAGGGTAGACAGCCAAACATTTACTGTTGCCAGCTCCATTCTCAAGTGGTCTGAGGATGGAGCTTGAAAGACACTGCTCCAGGTTATATCTTTCTCAAGGACATTGCGAAGGACCTTCAAGGCCTCTCTGGAGGGCCTTGTTTTTATGGCTCTGAACGTTCTATTTTCATTTATTTCAGAGTAAGAATATTTATTTTGTTCTCAATGGACTACACTACCTTCATCTAAAGTTTATTCAAAACAAGTGAATGGATATGTTGACGCCTTAATTATGCCAGCTTGAATCAAAACCATAGCACTGCCTTTGCTAAGGCACATTTCTCTTTTCACAACAAATTTGTCACATCCTAGTGAACATATTTCTTAATTTTGAGACACCTTGAAAGGGAAATTCTCCAGAATCCTATCTTAAATAGATGCCTGCTTAAGTACAGGTTATCATTCTCAAAGGCGTATCTGAGAAATTCAAACATTTCTAAAGAATACTCAGCCACAGCATCACGCACAAACACAAAACAGCACTCATTAGCACAGCATTCTTCCTTTGGGCCCTTGTTAAGAGGGAGATTCTTCGACTTGTTTTAGCAAAACTATACGCTTAGAGTAAAACCTACATTGTCAGAATAGAGGCTGTTAGATCTTGAGATTGTTCTTGACCAAACAAAACATTTCATTTTCTCATTTCCACAAAGATAAAGAATGGTTTTATACCGTGAAATAAACCATCCATGGCTACATTTCCCCTGGCTCTTAAGACAGATTGCAAACGTCTTTCAAATTTTAGTAATTTCAAAAGCTGCAAAAGATAATAACATAGAAGCATATTCATCAGACTTTGGAGAAAAAATGTTTTTTGATAAAGGGTTGTGAGATGTTTTGAAAGGAGTCTAAATTGAAGTAGACAAAACGGCACCTGTTCTCTGTTCTTACAACTATAGCAGTTCACTTGTGGAACTTAAAAGGATCCTCTTGTTTCTAGTCTCACACGGGGAGATATGGGAAGGGGGTTCATGCTAAACCAGGCATTACTGAATGAGCTACCTTTTGAATTATGTCATACACCAAACTGTATCTCTACCCTAAAACAATGGGAACTTCCTATACCTGTAGCCCTGGTGAGCTGGTAAGTATTAATGTGTATCAGCTGGCTCTCCAGAGAGAAAAAAAGCTCTGATTTGTAGGGTTTGGCAATTTCCATGTTATAAAGACCATTATCCTGTCTCATTTCCAGCTCCCAATGTGATGACACTGAGTGTGGACTGGGCAAGAGATGTGCAGTATCACTTCTTTCCTTCTGTTTCTGACACACAGACACATGGACCTACCCTCAAGAGCATAGGTACTAGTAAAATGTAGTAAAACGATTAGGAAGTAATGGGTTTTAAGAATAGATTGCTTTTACTTTTCATGTAATTTATTTAATTGCAAGTTTATATTATTTACCAATGGCTATCCTAACAACTGGCTCTCACAATCCCTGAAAATGTAACAACTGGCTCTCCTGAGCTGGTACTACCTGGCCCCAGCCCATCACTGCTAACCTTGAGGAAACCTGTCACATACTGACCCGTTTTTACACACAGCCATTTTAAAATAAATTCCTATTTTACATAAGATGTATTTTAATATTTAAGTAAAAAATTATTTATTTAGGAAGCATGATTACAAACTGTTTAATACAATTCACTACCTATATAACTTTACAAATGATAGTGCTACACAATTTCAGTGTTAAGAGATACTTTAGAGGTATAGTCTGATCCTATTGTCCCTAAGACTTGCTGTTAAGACTATTATGGGGTACCATCTTTACTCACACCCCTGCTCCAAAATTGCAAGGAGTCACATTGAATTCACAAATTCTCTGACTGCCCCTCAGGGGCATCCATAATTTTACCCTCCCTAACCTATGTTTTCCCCTAACTATTTTCAGCCAGTATCCAGTGTACCAAATCAATGGTCTTCTTGTATTTTTGTGTCATGTTTATTCTCCCTTCTAAAGCTGTTTCCTCAGCTCTGTCACACATTCATTTATTTGAATACAGTGGGGCCTTGACTTACGAGTGTCCCGACTAACGAGTTTTTTGAGATACCAGCTGTCTCTCTGGGCAGATTTTTTTGGATTGAGTTGACAGAGTAATTTGAGTTAACGAGCTCCTTAATGAGCTCGGTCTCGGAACGAATTAAACTTGTAAGTCAAGGCCCCACTGTATTTTAGTTTTGTTTTTGTTTTTTAAAAAGAGAATGGTAGGCCCGGCCGGCGTGGCTCAGTGGTTGGGCATCAACCTATGAACCAGGTGGTCAGAGTTCGATTCCTGGTCAGGGCACTTGCCCAGGTTGCAGGCTCGATCCCCAGTGTGGGGCATGTAGGAGGCAGCTAATCAATGATTCCCTCTCATCATTAATGTTTCTATCTTTTTCTCCCTCTCCTGTCCTCTCTGAAATCAATAAAAACTTATATTTTTTTAAGAGAGAGAATGGTAGACTATTTACATACTTGCCACAGATGCTTATTTCAACCACGGAATAAGAATACCCGAGCAATGGAATCTAGAAATCTGCAAGGAGCTCAGGTGGTTTCGAAGCTCTCTAAAGTTTCAAGATCAATTGATTTACTGACTATTAGCTAATGTTGAGACTAAGAGAACAGTAAATGCAAGATCAAGTAGTTTAGAGGATATAAAACAGCAAACACTTAGAACTCAGTGTACTGGGTGCTACAGCATAAGAGGGTTCAGGGTCAGCATTAAAATAGGATGATGAGACAAGCCGCGGACTAGGAGAAAACATTTGCAAAACACATATCTGATAAAGGATTGTTATTCAGAACATACAAAGAAATCTGAAAATTCAACATAAGAAAACAAACAACTTGATTATAAAACAGGCCAAAGACCTTAATAGACACCTCACCAAAAGAAGGCATTCTGATGACAAGCAACCACATGAAAAGAAGTTCCACATCATATGTCAGCTGGGAAATACAAATTAAAACAAATGAGCTACCACTAAAAACCCATTAGAATGGCCCAAACCTGAACACTGACAACACTAAATACTGGCGAGGATGCCGACCAACAGGAAATCTCATTGTTACTGGTGGGAATGCAAAATTGGGCAGCCGCGTTGCAGGACAGTTTACGGCTTCTTAAAGAACTAAGTATATTCTTACCTTACAATACAGCAGTGGCACTCCTTGACTTTTACCCAAAGGAGTTGAAAACTTATGTCCACACAAGCACCTGCTTCTACATGTTTATAAAGACTTTACTCATAATTGCCAAAACTTGGAAGTAACGAAGATGTCCTTCAGTAGGTAAACAGATAAATAAACTGGTATTTTCAGGCAATGGAATAATATTCAGTGTTCAAAAAAAAAACTATTAAGCCATAAAAAGACATGGAGAAACCATAAACACATACTATTAAGTGAAAGGAGCCAATCAGAAAGGATGCATTCTGTACAATTCCAAGCATATGACATTCAGGAAAAGGCAAAACTAATGACAGGATATATAAAATAACGGGTGCCAGGATTTGAGGGTGGGAGAAAGAGATGAATGAATAGGCGAAACACAGGACTTTTAGGGCAGTAACAACACTCTGTATGATACTATGACAGTGGATACACATCTTCATGAATTTGTCCAAACTCATATAATGCAACACTAAGAGTGAACCTTAATGTAGGCACTCTGGATGACCATGATTGCCAATATATATAGGTTCATCCATTGTAACAAATGTACCATTATGGTGAGGGATGTTGATAATAAGGAAGGCTATGCATGTGTGGGGCTAGGGGTATATGAGAAACCTCAATACTTTCTGCTCAATTTTGCTGTGAACTTAAAATTACTTAAAGAAACAAAGCCTTACTATGCAGCTGTGAAAAAGAAGTATCTCTTACCCTTTGAGACAGCATAGAGGGACCTGGAGAGTATTATGCTAAGTGAAATAAGCCAGTCAGAGAAAGACGAGTATCACATGATCTCACTTGTATGTGGAATGTAATGAAGAAAATAGACTGAAAAACAAAATAGATCCAGAGGCATGGAAGCATGAAACAGAAAGGATCCTCAGAGGGACTGGGGAGGGAACAGATCAACCAAAGAACATATATGCACATATGAATAACCCATGGACACAGACAATAGTGGAGTGAAGGCCTGGAGGGAAGGATGCAGGGTTGAGGGGGTCAAGAGGGGAAACAGGGCATCTGTAATACTTTCAACAATAAAAATAAATTTAAAAAATCAGAGTCTTAAAAAAGAGAGAATGGAGAACATTTATCAGTAAAGGGGGACTTCTTCACAGAGGTAAGAGGTAAGTGCTAACCTAGGTGCTGAAGAAAGATGTTCGTTCCATTTTGTTGTTTCCCAAGGTTCAAGGACAAAAGTGGCTGCAAATAAAATTACACAAAGCCTAAAAAAGGACCTAAATAAGTTTGGATTTCTCTAACATGGAATTTCCACTGTTAGATAAAAATAACATGGGCTTCATACAATTGCTTATTCCTAAGCATGCTACTGTTATAATAGAGATTCTGATTTAGTAGGATGGAAAGAACTGGGAAATCAGCAGTTTTAACTTAAATTTCTATAAGAGCAAAGAACATAGAAAAGTCTTATATAGGGTAGAATCACTTTCAGATTTAAATTTCAAATGAAAATTTCTAAATCTTCTCAGTTCCGTTCAAGTTTAGCACTCGGTGAATCTTATCTAGTTATTAAAGTTCAAAGTGGTCTCTTCTTTCTTTTATATGTCATTGAACTTGGAGTCTGAATTATACAGCCAATTACTTTCTATGCATTATTTATTTTCTTCTATTGCCAGCTTATTGTAGTAGAAATAGTTCGTCTTGTTGTATGCTTCACAATGCCTCATGCAGGTATAGGCACATTGGTACATAACAAAAGTTATCTGTAATTGCTTCTATGGATTCTCAGTATTTAATCCTGACTCTTTAGACATATCAATTAGTAATATAATAAAAGCTAATGTTCAATGACAGCTTATTATATGCCAGGTACTATTGGAAGTACTTTACATGTCTTAACTCATTTAATCCACTCAATAATCTTATAAGATAGATATCATTATTATCTCCATTTTACAGATGAGAAAACAGAGGCTTACATATTCTTCAAGGTTGACTAGGTTCAGATCCCATGCCCTCTTTTACCAAGCGGAACTGTTTCCCCCCACTCTGGTACACTAAAAATTATGTTTAAACACTGAATATGTAACAAAAAAAGCTATGATGAATTTACATTTAATAGCAAGAATTTTAAAAATAATTATTCTGAATCCTCCATAAAAGATACCACTATAAATGCAAACACAGTGTTAAGAGAGACTTTAGAGATATTGTCAGAAATAGTGTAAGTTCCCAGGCTGAAATCTGCATGTGCCAGTTATGCATCACTGACTATACATACACTGTGGATTAAAACCCTCCTGTGTGCGTTCATATTCCCAGCACAAGTCACAAATCATGAGAGGTGTATCAGCAGAAGTGATGATAATGTATCATAGCCTTACAATCTAAGACAAGCCCATTCTTTTGATAGTCTAGCAAAAGGGTATGCGTCTTGAATATTATTAAATGTGTCACAATCTTTGTTCCCCAAATACTTGCTCCCTTTGGGATAATAAAAGAGCAGAAGACACTATTCAGGACAATAAAATAGGTTCTAATACTCCCGTACCCTATAATTAATCTTTATTCAATCACAAGCATTTTTGGTTAATTTCTTGCTTAAAATAAAATGCTAATAAGGCAAGAAGACATGACTCTAGGACAATGCCAGAAAATTGTCTCATTTCTCTTCTTTTGACAAAAATGAGATCCTTTTGATCATATCAATGGATGAGAAATGCATAAGTCTCTAATATATAATTTAGTTCAATTATATCCACCTTGGGAGATGAATAACTTAAATTTAAAAGAATAATTTAGGAGAGAGGAACCGAAGATGGCGGCATAGGTTAATGCCGGAGATTGCTGCCTTGAACAACCAATTCAAATTAAGCTTGAAACAGGGAATGGACAACATCCAGAACCACAGGAGGGCTGGCTGAGTGGAAATTCTACAACTAGGAGTAAAGAGAATATCATATCCAGACTCAGAGGAG
>NW_006289813.1:7078689-7086795 GCF_000327345.1 Myotis davidii | reverse complement strand
ATATTTAAAAAAAGAATAATTTAGGTTGGAAAAAAGTCAAAGCACATTGCAACTAAAAGTCTAATCTTTTGATATAAAATATTCTAGAACCTTTAAAATATTCATTGTCACAAAATTTCCCTCTTTTTTTCCCTCCTGCCATGTCTAATATATTAAAAATATATATATATTTAAAAAAAGAATAATTTAGGTTGGAAAAAAGTCAAAGCACATTGCAACTAAAAGTCTAATCTTTTGATATAAAATATTCTAGAACCTTTAAAATATTCATTGTCACAAAATTTCCCTCTTTTTTTCCAGCTCCTGCCATTTCCTTAATTCTACTGTATACATGTTTCCACTATAGTTCAATTTATTCTGGACTTTAAATATTTTTTTGGATGCTGGCTGCTATCTATTAGAAACTTAAGGAGAATAGACTAATCTGTCAGGTTATATTAAATATATATTGTTAGGATTCATCAATCATCCCCTATGCAATTACTGACCAGAATAAAGAGCTCATAGGAAAGATCCGTAATGAGAAATAATTTTCTATATTGAATATTTAAGCTCCTTATTGCCTAGAACATTGCTAGGCATTTGACTTGAATCTCAATGAGCTCATATACTCCATGTAATCAAAATTCTTGCCTTTCAAAGTCCGTAGTAGCAACGCAGTACATGGAATGAATGTGCTTCCCCTTCAGTGCTGTCGTAAGCTTCTGGGAGTTCAGGGGGCAGATATGAATGCTATTTTTATTTTTCCCAATTGCTGAATTGTTATATATCCATAGTTCATATTCTTAAAAAAAGAATAATTTCTATAATATGCTTTCAAAGCTGATCAGAATATGACCCAACACAGTCAGATACAGATGGCACTGAAGGCATTTTAAAGCCAAAGCAAACTTCTACCCCACAGATCAAGGCTGATGGGGAGCACAGGAAAGGAGCAGCAGCTGCGAACAGCAGGTCCTCGGGTTACCTCTGGGATCCGTTCCTATGGCGACGGAACGCGATTCGCCGGAAGTCGGAACCCACCTGCATAAGCACCTACGGTCACTCACATGGAGCACACACACAGCAGTAATGAAGTGAAACAGTAAAAAAAAATTAAAAGAAAGATAACAATTCTTGACCTTTACTTGTGGTGAATAATAAAAAATATAAAGCACAAAATGTACATATGTTGAAATAATGGAACTTTTTTTTTTAATAAATAAATGGGAGATGGTGACTTAACCACGAAACGACGTATGTCGAGTCTGACGTAACCCGAGGGCTTCCTGTATACCTTTCATGTTCTTACGTGATAGAGAGGATACCTTGACAAGCAAGCATATGAGGAGTTTGCTAGGGCAGTCAAATTCCAGAATTAAAGCTGGGGAGTAATAATGAAACATGGGGTTAAATCTCCTGGATCCTCTGGCTTTTCCATGACCGGTAGACTGAATGTGGACAAATTACTTATGTAGCTACACATGTTTTCTTACCCTTACAAGAAAAGGAAAGTAAATACCACTTAGGATTTTGTGAAGAATAAAAGTGATTGCATGCGAAGTATTTAACATGGAGCCAAGCACAGTAAAGGCCCCATTAATAGGAACTAGTATATTATTCCTAGGGGGTTTCTTTTTCATTAAATAGAATAAATACAGATATGGGGAAATAGAAGTTGTGATGTGTGAGACTTATTTACATACTAATAGCTATGGGGGGAGAATGGGTATGGGAGCATTGCTCTTTGCAGGAAGGACATGAGTCTACTGGGGAATACACTTTATGCTTGAATCATAAAAGATACCCTGTAACCAAAATACCCATATGGGTTTTCACAGTGGAAAATATTTGAACACTTCCTTTTGGAGATGCATTTTGAGGCCCACTTAAGTAACTGTTCAAAAGAATACTGTACGCATTTGACATGACAGCTGGGTTTGGAAAATGCTGTTAGAGGAAACAGAAGCCACTGATTAACTTTTCTCCTTGCAGTTAGTTATATTAAACAATTTTACACGGAGAAGAGAGAAAGAAGCTAACATCCAAGTCACACAGTATTCTGTCAGTCGTTTTGAAAATTCCCACCCCCACCCCTCATGTAGCAGAAAATCACCAGTTTAAGGGAGCCAACCTGGCTATGCTTTTCAAACTCCTTTTATTCCTTTTAAAGAATATATTTAATATACTTTTTAATATTTTAAGTATACTTTATGTGTTTCAGAGAGGAAGGGAGAGGGAGGAAGAGAGATAGAAACATCAATGATGAGAGAATCCTTGATCGGCAGCCTCCTGCACTCCCCACACTGGGGATCCAGCCAGCAACCCAGGCATGTGCCCTGACATGGAATTGAACTGTTACCTCCTGCTTCATAGGTTAATACTCAACCTCTGAGCCATGCCAGCTTAGCTCCTTTTATTCCTTATACGAAAAAAGGAGTGATCATGGGATGGGGATGATAGGAGACAACATGTCATTATTCTTTAGTTTTCTAAGACCTAACAGAAGACTGTTCCAGAGTAAGGTATTGGCTGAGGTTCCCAGCAAAATAACCATTAGAAACCCAGAGGCAGTAGGTTGGGGTGTTATAATCCCGTAAATATGGAGATTTCAGTATCCAAAGAGCCAAAACTACAGGGATCATTTAGACATGGAATCCAATCTAAAGAATGTAAAATCTCAGAATTACTTCATCAAGATTTCCAATTATTCTGAGGAATAATGGAAGAGAGATGATTTAAATAAGACTGAAACAGAACGGGTATTGGTTAGAAAGTAAATTTTTTATTTGCATGTAATTATGCATAATTTAAAATGCAAATTAAGTCATTATGCTAGTAAATGTTCTCAGTGGCTTGGGGGCAGAGGTCCTCTGTTCTCTAACCCCTTTCCCTTGCAGTGGATGTGAGTGTCCCATCAGGTGGTTGCAGGTGGAAGTGCCTGCTAGGAGCATCACAACATTTCTCCAGTTAGGAAGAATTTTGTCAGAATGCCAAGGATTGCTAGAAATAACTGCACAAACACAGGCATACTCCTGGAACTTACTGCACTTGAGGTTTTGTTTTTGTTTTAACTGAAGTTCAAAAAATATATATAACTAGAGGCCCGATGCACAAAATTCGTGCAAGAGTAGGCCTTCCTTCCCCCAGCTGCCGGCACCAGCTTCTCTCTGGCACCCGGGACCCGCACTTCCCTCCGGTCCTGGCTACGTCCGGAAGGACATCTGGAATGATGCCCACTCTAATTAGCATATTACCCTTTTATTATTACAGTAGAATTATAATAAAATACCTCTTATGATGTAGGATTTAACATTTCTGAGTCAAACTTTCATCAAACCCTGGCTCTTATTCTTGTTAATTTTGTCACGTTGGGCAAGTGACTTCACATTTTTGAGCCTTGTTTCCTGGTTCATAAAATTGGGATTAACAGCTATCACGGAATATCGGAATGGCACGCTGAAACTCTGACTACCTCAGTCTACCTCTCCAAGATTCTTTCTTATTTTCTTTTTAAAAAATTCTGTATTGTTTAAAGTATTACATATAGTATTACATATGTCTCCTCTTCCCCATTTGGCCATCCCCACCTCCCAGCACATGCCCTCACCCCCCTAGTGTGTGTCCATTGGTTACACTTATATCTTTCTCACCATCGCCTGGGATTTCCCTTCTTTCTGTTTTGCCTGGGAGAATAAACACCCTCCTCCTCAGGCAGAGGTGCTCAGCCTGTCCCTCTGTGCTAGTTCCAGACCTCATATAGCCTTTAGTTTCTGCATTCACCACCCTGTTCAACATTCAATCACTTGTTTCCTGTGTTGTGTTCACCCCGGTACTGGAACCACTGGTCCATATGGTGGTGCATTTCCTTATGTACCTGTGAATGATGCCCACCACATCTACACACTGTAGATATCCAGTGAACGTTTGTTGAATATATATTTTTAAAAAACAGAAAACCCCCTTGAAATAGTATGAAACAAGAGTAAGCAAAAAACAGTAAGAAGACTTTCTGGAGAAGTTACACTCATTGCCCAAAAAAGGAGACATATCACTGGGGAGAAAGTGTGAAGTTCTTCTAGTCAGCTTGCAAATATGACTATTAAGATCACTGGATACACTGCCTGTAAAAATTTATTTATAGCTCTGGTTGTCTGCAAACGTTAACAGTAATTCTAAATGTTATTTGGGAAAAAAAATTAGCATTTGAGTCTTAAGTGCTTAATTTAAGTCATTAAAACTTATACTGCGTTGCTTTTTATCGGGATCATTTGGACTTAGGAAACAATTAGAAATCCTAAGGGTTTTACTGGATAAACAGTTTCCATAAACATCAAGGTTAGTTGTTTTTCAGGTAAATAACAGGTCAAGCCCCTACAAGATGGCTTTTTTTGGAAACAGGAAGACTTTGATTTGAGTCCATTTCAAAGGCATTATGTGACCCTGGCAAGTTAGTAAACTTCTGTGAATTTCAATTTACCTGTAAAATGGTTGATAAGGCCACTGTAAGGGCTGTTGCAAGGAGTAATTTAAATACTCCATTAAAAAGTACCTAGCGCTGTCTGCCATTTCTTTTTTCCCACCCACACCTGTTCCCAATATATACGCTTTCTCTAAAATTAGTGCTTTCTCAATCAACATTTTGTACCTTAAATGCTATAAAATATTAAATGCTTCTTGGGAAAGTAATACTTTTCAATACTTTGATTTTTAAGTGATTTTTCTTTATTAGAGGACGTATGAACATATTATGTAAAGTATTTTTTTCCATTTTTGGTATTACTCATAGCTTGAGACTATCTTATCATAAGTATATAACCTATACATGTACTAACATAGCGTCATTTTAGTTATCAATTTAATGTTGATGTAACTTTAGTTAAAGGAATAAAATCTGCATGAGCAATAATATACCTTTTCCACAGTATGAAGAAACAATTCTCTTTTTTTCATAAACACACATAGACTTGACACACATATATCTAAAATATATTTTGACTATAAATAATATATATCACTATATACTTTCAACTAATTAACCAAATAATTCAACAGATTTGTTGTCTGCCACGTGCCAGGAAATTAGGTAAGGACTTATAAATAAGGATGAGTGAAACACATTCTTATCCTAGAAGAACCCATTACTCAATGAAAGAAAAAGACATAAGGCAAGTAATAAGGTGTGAGAAATGCCATAACAGAGAGTACAATATATGTGTAACTAATATAATATCAAACGCAGTTCTAAAACTTAGAACTGTGTTTTTTTTCCCCCTCCCAAATCTATCTTCACTGACTTTACCTAGTTTAATCCAAAAATTGTTCCCTGACATATTTTACTTAGGGAGGCTGATCTAGGAGGCCTCCAAGGCAGAACAAAGTGTTTTACCTTAAAGTCAAATACACCAACAATGTTAGAAGTGGAAAGGAAATGTGATTCGCCAAGTCTTCGTTTCTATCAATTGAAATGGAAGTAGACAGTTGTTTCAACATACGTTGATTTCTTAAAATAGGGAATAGACTTTCCCAGCAATATGTCTCAGGGAAAATAAAATGAGTGGGCTGGTTCATTCACTTATATTAAAAGGAAGTTTCTAACTGATGTTTGATTACATACCTGAAGAAAAAGAAGACAGTAGTGAGACAGGCACAATGACTTCTTGGTCAGGAGCAAAGATTCCTGGGTTTACCAACATTTGAGAACTTATTTCAAATTAGTGATTAGAACATAAAAAAAGGGGGGGCGGGGAGATGTCAGAACAGAATCCTTGGAATAGCCACTAATGTTTCGGAGACACAGCACATGTTTTTTTGTTTGTTTGTTTGTTTTTTGTTTTTTGTTTTTTAATATATTTTATTGATTTTTTACAGAGAGGAAGGGAGAGAGATAGAGAGTTAGAAACATTGATGAGAGAGAGACATCGATCAGCTGCCTCCTGCACATCTCCCACTGGGGATGTGCCCGCAACCCAGGCACACGCCCCTGACCGGAATCGAACCCGGGACCTTTCAGTCCGCAGGCCGACGCTCCATCCACTGAGCCAAACCGGTTTCGGCGACACAGCACATGTTTTAAGGAGCAACAGCCTATTACCCGTCTTGGCTCTGATGTCTACTACTTGACATGAATATATTTCTTATCATGATGCACACTGACCACCAGGGGGGAGACGCTCAATGTAGGAACTGCCCCCTGGTGCTCAGTGAACTCTCACAGCCAACCTCCCATGGCCAGCCAACTTCCCACAGCCGGCCAACCTCCCGCAGTCCCTCCCCCCAGCCAGCCAGTCCCCAGATCAGCCCCGATGGGGGAGAGAGATGACTTGCCAACCTCTCATGGTCCTTCCCCCAGCTGACCACCAGGGGGGAGACGCTCAATGTAGGAACTGCCCCCTGGTGCTCAGTGAACTCTCACAGCCAACCTCCCATGGCCAGCCAACTTCCCACAGCCGGCCAACCTCCCGCAGTCCCTCCCCCCAGCCAGCCAGTCCCCAGATCAGCCCCGATGGGGGAGAGAGATGACTTGCCAACCTCTCATGGTCCTTCCCCCAGCTGGCTGGGCCCCCCGATCATCCCCAGTTGCCAGCCAGGCCAAGGGACCCCACCCATGCATGAATTTGTGCACGAGGCCTCTAGCTTACTAAATAAGTATCATGCAAATAAATATGACCTATTCATAAAGTTACTTGAGAATTCAGGAGAAAAATGAATGCCATTGTCTGTTCTATAGTTGTCTCTCAATATTTGGTAGTTAATAACAGTAGTAGCAGTAGCAGTAGTAATACACTGGAAATATGAGAAGAAGAAACAGCAATTTAAAAGACTACCAACTAGCTCCACTGAAATAGAATCTTACATTTTCTTCCTTTAACCTTCTCTTCGCACATGTGAGCTAATAATAATAGCATCTGCACTAGGTATTGAGTCATTATGGACTGGCACCAGGTTTTGCAGGTCTTATTTCACTTACTCCATAGTTAATAACCTCATTGATGGATGAGGAACTTGAGGCATAGACATATGAAATGTCTTGCCCAAGGTCACACAGTTTGGAAGAAGTGAAATTATAACTTGATCCCAGATCCATCCTGAGTCTGAAGTGCATTCTAATATGAACACAACATAAAAGCATAATATAACTAATATGCTCTTAACGTCCTATTCTGACTCCACCCCCTGCCCCCACCTGAATGTAACCTGAAAAAAGAAAGTCTTTAGTTTGATTTAAAAGTTATTAACACAAATCTCTTTAGGCTGTTTCTCCCAGGAGGCCTAAACAAGTAACCTTTCTGCTCCCACATCTCCCTTTGCTGCATTTTAGAGTACTCGAATGCACTGGAATAAGAAGTATTTACTGAGCTTGTGTGGTACACACAGGCTGGTGGTACACACAGGCTGGTGGTACACACAGGCTGGTGGTACACACAGGCTGGTGGTACACACAGGCTGGTGAACACATTGTTCTTGGCGTCACTGTGTAGCTGTATTCTCTGAATGGTTTGGCCCATGTATATTCTACTCAATTATTAATAACTAGAGGCTTGGTGCATGGATTCGTGCACATTGAAAGTAAATGAATTAGAAGGTAGTCGGCAGGGCAGGACTGGGCGAGATGGGCCAGACACTCCCTGGAGCCAATCTCCCACGGTCCCTCCCCGGCCGGCTGCACCTGGGGTGGTGCTGGGGCTTGAAGGGCATCTGTGAAGTGAACAGGGTCCCTCTGGCAGGTGGGGTCCCTCGGCCTGGCCTGCAGAGATTGGGCTGAAACTGGCAGTCGGACATCCCCAAGGGGTCCCAGAGTGCAAGAGGGCACCCTGCAAAGTTAGGTTGTTAATATTCAGAGGGTAAAAAGATCACCCGTGACTAATACAGTTCAGTCCATACAATTGAGATTTAGTGTTTGTCATCTGCACATCCTCTATAGTTAGTAAAATGCAAATGATGGTTTACATTTAATTCCCCCCAATCTAATTTTAGTGGAGCAAGAATCTAAAATGAATAGCTGCTTTTTATTTGATTTTAGGATCTCATTTGTTACAAGTATATCTATTATTTTTCCGAAAAATGTGAAAATCATAAAAACACTTCATAATTCTAGGTGATATCATACCCTATGTGTATATATAT
>NW_006289813.1:7077487-7078603 GCF_000327345.1 Myotis davidii | reverse complement strand
AGGCCTGGTGCACAGATTTGTGCACCGTTGGGGTCCCTCAGCCTGGCCTACTCCTTCTCACAATCCAGGGCCCCTCGGAGGATGTTGGACTGACAGTTTTGGCCCGATCCCCACAGATGGCATGTGGGGATAAGGCCAAAAACAGCAGTCCAACATCCCCCGAGGGCTGTAGCAGTGCGCGAAGCAGCAGGTGGCCAGGGAGGAGCCCGAGCCAGGTCTGGGCACCATGCTGCTTCTACTCATCCTGGCCCCGCTGCACCTGCCACCGCTGCTGCTCGGTAGTGCTGCCATGGAGGCAGGAAAGGCTCCCACTGCCACAGCTGCACTTGCCAGCCATGAGTCTGACATCTGGCTGCGTGCCGCTCCCACTGTGGGAGCGCACTGACCGCTAGGGGGCAGGTCCTGCATTGAGCGTCTGTCCCCTGGTGGTCAGTGTGTGTCATAGTGACCAGTTGACCGGTCAAGCAGTTGGCTGGTTGTAGTGGTTGCTTAGGCTTTTATATATAGAGATAGAAATCCAAATTATGCTAGTGTGAAGTTCTTTAGCAAATTTCCCTCTGAAAATGTTATCCTATTCTCACACAAAATATACTCAAGATGTATACAGCAGTTTCACAAACAACAGATTTATTCATCTTATATCCAAGAAGAGAGAAGGCTCATTCTGAACAGGTTAATCCTGGAAGCATCTTAGCCTGACACATAAACCTTCCTACACTGTGTGGTTTCTGCCAGTAGACGTTTCCCATTCATGCTGTTTATTGCTCTCCACATTTAGTTTTCCAAAAATTTAAAGCTGGAAGACCTTCCTTAACTTAAAGCATTTACTACAGCATCTCTTCCAGTGGTTTCTAATACCAAAACTCCTTGAAAATTTTTTTTGCCAGTCCATATAGTAGAGGGGGGAAAAAGAAACAGTTATATATACACTGAGTGGCCAGATTATTATGACCACCCCATCAGTACTTCGTTGGGCCACCTTTTGCCTTTAATACTGCGGCAGTTCTTGGCATTGACTCCACGAGATGTTGAAAGGTGATGCGAGGAATCTGACACCATGCCTGATGAATAGCACTGTCCAGTTCTGTGAGATTTGATGGTTGTGGAACCAGCTGC
>NW_006289813.1:7066588-7077036 GCF_000327345.1 Myotis davidii | reverse complement strand
TCGCTCCAGGGCTCTGAGGGCCAACAATCATCCCACGTTCAAAGGCTGTTAAATCGTGTTGTTCACCCATATCTTCAGGAAAAAAAATCACTTCTACTGTCGTGGTAAACAACCTGCTTCCCTATTTATAATGGTCTGGCCCTCTAGCAACTTCAGCATGAAATTATAGCTAATTTTCCTACAAACTTCAAGTGGTCATAATAATCTGGCCACTCAGTTTATATGTTATTAAGCTACGTGAGCATAATTTAAGATACTATCCTTTACTCTGATGTGATCTTTACCATTTTTTAAAATTTAAAATATCTGTGACTTTATGAAATGATGAGTAGAGAATAGGTCTTTTTTTAATCTTATATCACTTGGAAAACCAGAAGTAGGCAACCTAATATGTATCACTACCATATTTTTAAATCCATATTTAAAAATACAAAGGTCAGGAATTATTGGTCAATCCATATATGCTTACTAGCAGAGTCTCTATTACAGTGACTAAAATATGTTCCTTCTGCCGAAGCCGGTCTGGCTCAGTGGATAGAGCGTCGGCCTGCGGACTGAAAGGTCCCGGGTTCGATTCCGGTCAAGGGCATGTACCTGGGTTGCAGGCACATCCCCAGTGGGAGGTGTGTGCAGGAGGCAGCTGATCGATGTTTCTCTCTCATCGATGTTTCTGGCTCTCTATCTCTCTCCCTTCCTCTCTGTGAGAAATCAATAAAATATAAAAAAATAAAAAATAAAATAAAATAAAATATCTGTTCCTTCTAAGTACATATTAATTTTAAATTGGAAAAATATATATAAAGGTGGATCTTCAGGATAAAGGAGTCACTATGCAATAAATAACTTAGCATCTTATAAAGGCTTTAGAAAAAAATGATAAATCTGCATAAAACAGAAAAATATAATAAAGATCTAGGAAGGAAAAATGGCATCAATTGTTAATTATTGTATTTTGAGATTAGTATCACAATGCTTATGAAAATGTAGAACAAAAGAATAGCAAAAGCCAGATCATTATTTGAGGTTATTGTAACATAGTTCAAAATGAATACAGTAAAATCACTGGCACAAAATTAGTTTTATTTCAAGCCTACACGGACAATAGTGTATGGAGAAAGCAGAAAGCATATAACTATCATTAATTACTTGGTCTCATCACATTCTATTTGGAAAATGTCTATAATGAGTGAGGGAGAAGGTTCTCATTGAGAAAAGAGGCGACATCTCTGAAAAGGGGAGATGAGTCAAGTTCCATTTTTATGCAAATGTCTGGCCTCCATTTTTCAAATGAAAAATGAATCCCCAAATATACGGATAGAACTTCTGTGGAAGACTAGCAGTAATTATTAAAGCTTAATTTATCCATACCCTATAAAGCAGCAAGTCAGCTCCTAGTTATATACTCAACATAAATGAGCACATAGTTTAACCAAAGGGTATGGACTAAAAGTTTTATACCAGCAGTATTTGTAATAGCACCAAACTTATAAACTACTCAAATGCTCATCAACCACAGAAAACATTGTATTTATTTTCACAAAATAATATGAACAGTTACGCAAACTAATGTTGATCAAAAGAAGATAGTTAATAAGCCACGCGCATATTGCATGATTCCATTTATATAAAGTAAGAAAAGAGGCCAAATAATTCTAAGCCGATGAAAGTGAGAATAGTGACCAGCCCTGTAAGGAAGAGAACCAGAAGACAGGAGGAGGGGAGCTTGGAATGAGGGGTGGGGCCCTACAATGTTTTGTTTCTTAATCCTGGATTTGGTTTCCTGAGTGTGAAAGTTGCTCTATTCTTAAGATATGTATAATTTTCGATACATAGGCTATTCTATAGTGCAACATTACCAAGAAAAATGAACCCCTAACTAAATAAATGAGTTGTTAGGAGGTAAACATATAGCCGTTTCTAATACAATGATAATATGATGCATTTTCTAAACCAAGAAAGCAGCTAAGGAATTGGGGAAGGGAAAATAAGATCAGAAGGAGATTTAGAACAGATCTAGCATTTACAACACATTGTACCTGACAGTACTAAGCACTTTTTCAGATATTCAGCATGTCTCATAGAGGCCATTACTTTCTATAACATTCTTTATTAGAAAAAGAATATCAACTCATCATCAACCCTAATCCTGGAAAATTTTTGTATGTATCTCCTAATGTTAGAATAATCTATCTCATTCTATTATGGTCCAGGTTTGGACTAAAACTTCAACTTTGGAGAAAGCAATTTTATAAATCATTTGCCTGGTGTACTTAGTAAGTACTTGACATTTTGGAAGGCGTGTTAAACTTCTTAAGCAATCTATAGATTTGACTAAAATATGGGCTTGTCAGAAGATCAGGTTCCAGTACAATCACTTTGAATCTAATTTTTTAGCTGTTTTGACATCGTCAAAGAGATTGCACAGCTGACTGCTCATCAAAATCCTTTTCTTCTTGGGCACATGGCAAGATTTCATTTCCCAGCCTCCTTTGTCATTAGGTGTGATCACATGATAGATTTCTATGCAGACTACTCCGTGCTATTTTCCATTTCTGGCAGTCTGAAAGGAAGACGTTCCCAAGGTCAACTATGGAAATCATGTGTTAAAGATGGCAAAGCCACCCCCATTCTAGTCCCTGGGTGGCTGGGTGGAGGAAAATAAGACCTGATTGCTTATATTTGAGCTATTACATATTTCTGTTGCAAATACCAGTCTACCCTAAGTCATATACACTAGGGTTTCAGATTAAAATGGCTAAATCATGGTTTTCAAGTGTGATACAGTCAAAGTTTCCTGTCCTCTTTACCTCTTTACCCTCTTTGTACTTCTACATTCGTATCCCTGATGGAGAGGTGGAGGGTATTTTTGCAAAAACAATGAGCTCATAAACCATGAATAAGTAGTTTCAGCAAAAGAGACTATGTATTAGCTTTATTTCATCTTTAAGAAGGATGGGTTGGAGGGTGGGCTAGGGATATAGAATAAAAAGGAATAAGAATCCCATGCAATAACAAAGAGATACGTGGCAAGACTTTTCTGGATTCCAGACTATGGCCTGCCAGGAGTAAATAGAATTATCTTTGGTAATGGCCAGTAAACGATGCACCCTTTCAGATACAACAGGGAATAATGGCCAGATTCTCAAAGGATGGAAAAAGAAATAGCTGCCGTGCAAGCATAAACAGAAGCAAATTAATGACAAGGAATTTATTTCTTCAGATGAGAGATATAAAACATTGAATATCATTCCCTCTATAAATTAATGCAAAATATCAGCTTTAATGCCTTTGGGCATGGAGGCACTGCCATGAGACCAATTCTTTATGCCCCATAAGACCAATTCAAAGGTCAAACATCTACATGATATAGTCTTTTGCACACAATTGCAGCTAAAGCCCCAAATTGAAACCTGTTTGTGAGCCCTCAGATAGCTAAGACCTGAAATCCTTCACCTTCTCTCTTGGGGGCTTAGGATAGCAATGGCACCTAAGAGGCACTCTGCAAATTATGAAATGAACAGATCCCAAGTCGGTCAACACTTAGAGTGAAGTTTGCTCTAGTACAATACTTCCCAATCCAAATGATATTGCAGACTAAGTAATGTAATTTGTCCTGTCAGAAAACTCTAGGAATGAGTGAGCTGGAGAGGGGAGGAGAGAAGCCAACACGTCTATCACTGGGAAGAGAAGCAGAGGAAGCAGGGATGACACACTAAAAGGTGCAATGGCTGGTAGACATTGAACTGGGGAAACCCCAGTTAAAGAGAGGTAACATTTTGGCTGTAAACAAAGGCTATATCTGCCCTCCAAATCAGAAGAATTTAAAAAAAGTAGCATACAGCCTGGCCGGTGTTGCTCACTGGTTGAGCGTCAACCTATGAACCAGGAGGTCATGGTTTGATTTCTGGTCAGTGCACATGCCAGGGTTGCATGCTGGATCCCCAGTAGGAGGCATGCAGGAGGCAGCCTCCCAATGAATGATTCGCTCTCATCATTCATGTTTCTATCCCTCTCTCCCTCTTTCTTCCTCTCTGAAATCAATAAAAATATTTTTTAACTTAAAAAAAATAAAAATCAGAATATAATTACTTATTTAATAATATTAGATATTGGTTGAAATAGACATTAGTTTTCCAGCTTTAAAAAATGAAGTTACTTTAACTACAAACTTTTATTTTCAGACTCTACTTACACATACATGAAATAGTGGAGAGTTAAAACATTTGGCATTTAAACTAGCTCCAACTTTGAGATTCATTTATCAAGCTACTTAAGACCAAAGGGGAATTGAGAACTGTTGTCAGAATTGCCTCATTCTGCCCTTTGGTTTTTGTCTATAAATAGCCAAAGTCCTCTTGGTATATCGGCTGCTTTCAGAGTTTGGTTTTCACACTGCGTGATAAAGCAGGGTCACTTTGAATTAAAGATCAGAGAGACTCCAGTTCAATTAGTTTAGTCATATGCCCCATAGGCTTTGTGCAAATTATGCCAGACCATTTGTCTGTGAAACAAAGGAGGTCTTTATAATGCAGAAACTGAATGCCATTAAGCTGAACTTAGCTTTGTTTTGGTTTTAGATTCCTCACATAATTGTATACAGGTGATATCACCTGATTTTTTGTTTGAAAGGCCTCATTTTATTTTCTTCCTCACCAATCTTGGGCACTATATAAGAAAATCTATCTTTCCTAATAAGTTGAATATTGCTTTTCATATTCTCATCAGCTCTTAGTTTTTCCAATCTCATCAAATTAGCTCTACCTGAACTATGAGTGACAGATATTGCTGATTGCATATCCGATATCCATTCTCTTTTCCATTCTCATTTATACAAGCT
This sequence comes from Myotis davidii, assembly GCF_000327345.1. Classification (NCBI taxonomy): domain Eukaryota; kingdom Metazoa; phylum Chordata; class Mammalia; order Chiroptera; family Vespertilionidae; genus Myotis; species Myotis davidii. The sequence continues at coordinate 7,072,199 of NW_006289813.1, read as the reverse complement.
CAATACTGTTCACCCCCAAATATGTCCAGTCAAAAACACAAGCTTTCCAGCCTCTCTTGAAGCTAGAGGCAAGTATGTGATGCTATTCTTCTCAAAGAGGGCTCCTAGGAAATGCTGGGTTCTCTTTTGTACATGCCTCCTCCCTTTCTGCTTCCCTTCTGCTTTCTTTCTAAATGCCCTGCTTGGAATGAGGATACAACGCTGGAGGAGCACTAGTCACACCACATGTGACTGTGAGGTGACAAGCACAGGATAGATAGGACAGTATGCTGAGGATGGCAGAGAAGAAATAATAAAAGGAAACTATTTCTTTGAAGATATCACAGGATCACTGTGCTAGCACTGGAGTACGAGCTCTAGACACTCTTGCATGAGACAAGCAGATCCTTAGATGGTTATACTGCTGTTTTCTGTTACTCATAGCTGAATGCATTCCTAACTGATAAAAAAGGCTCTCTAATCTTTTTGTAGTAAAGACTTTCTAGACACCTGACATACTTGTAAAATATGAGCATTCTAAAGGAGTTGGTGCCAGACTAATAATTCAAATAACTGCCTTCTTCCTGTTATTACATTAGGACACATTAATTTAGCTTTCATTGGAATTAATGTTTCCTTCAGTCACTTCTTTGCATACAAGACATTATTTAAAGTAAATATACACAAATTACTTATGTTAGAAATTTTGAAAAAGCAGAAATATTTATAAATCATCTCATTCAGTTCTTGCTTTCTTTCCTAAAGAATTAGTTCTTTTTGTGTAAAATTCATTATAATTGAATGACGTCCCTATTGTATTTTATGCACACTGGTTGTCATGCTAATGTGCACAAAAGGTTTTATCTAGCATGAATGTATCAAGTAAATCCCAATTCTTGCCACTGCAAATGCTGACAGACCGAATAAAATTGCTGACAATTTCCAAAATCTGCCCACATAGCTCACTGCTATGCAAACATCATTGCATGCCCTGGTAGATAAACTAATGCTTTCACATTTGATATTTGTCTTAAGTTCAAAATAATAACTATGTATTATTAAATTATATTTGTGTGTTTCCTATAATCCTCCAGTATTCACTGTACAGTGTGAACTTCAATAAAATTCACTCTCTTTTTTCTATATGTGGTTTTGCTGAGACTTAAAAATAAACCCATCAATTAATCCATCCCTCTCTGGAATCCTGTATTGTAATCTATGCTAATATCCTTAGGAAAAGGCATATTTTTATGATTTTATTAATTGTTAAAATTGCACTGCATGTTTCAGAATGTCAGCAGGGAGAGAGAGAGAGAGAGAGAGAGAGAGAGAAAGAGAGAGAAAGAGAGATAGAGGGAGAGAGAAGAAGAACAAAGAAGCAGAATTTGCCCCTACCAAAAGAACTCTGTTTCTATCAGAAAGTTTTCTGGATTAATTGAATAACTTAATTCACAAATTAACAAAACTCCACTATGAAGATCTGATTGAAAGAGGAATGGAAACTCCTGACCTTTAGGATTCTAATCTCCTGATTAGCTTTTTCCTTATCTCCCCATTAAATGCTGAGAATGATTAGTAGCAGCTTTCAGATTTAGGCAAAGCAGCTAAAAGCAAAATCCTGCCTTGTGACTAAGATGGTGAAGGGGAAATTGGGGGTCATTAAATAATAAAATTGTTTTATAGAGGCTTCACTTCTAATTTCTGTTGGATGAACACAAAGTAAGAACCTATTTACTGTCAACTAAAGGCTTCATCAGGCAGAACTGTGCATTATGTAAATATGACCTTTAAAATCATATCACACTCAATGTAATACTTTGAACAACAAAGAATTTTTTAAAAAAAATTAAAGTCATATCACAGCTATAATGTGAATAATACACACATGAATAATTGAGGATTCACAATGTTTAATATTTATTAAGTACCTTTTTATACAGATTTGACTGAGGTAAATCAATTCTATGTACCCACTGATGGTATCCACTTAGTGATTTATTCAGCCTCTAAACACAATGAGTGATGTTCTGTGTAAGAGAATGTGTTAGAAATAGCACAATGGAGATTTCAAGATGGATGGGACACTGTCCTTCTTTTCATGCGCTAAGCTCCTTAAAGAGTAAATAATAGTTCTTTACAGAATGGAAAGGTCAATCCCACATTAGAAGATAAGTAACTAGAGTTTAAAGGAATGTTTGGGTAAGGCCCCAGGGATACGTTTTGATAAGTGGTGATATCTAGCATAGGGAAGGGCCAAATCAAAGGTCAATGAAATCTCAGGAAGTAATGCTACTGAGGGGAAACATATGCAAAACAGAGAGAAAACCCTGGGCAGGTGGAATGGAACTAGAATTTTAAAGAATTCATTGAGTTTAAATTCCTTTGAGAAGACAGTGAGTCTTAGGTGAGAGAAAAATAAATTGATGAGATGTAGTTTCAAAGCCTCTCCACAGAGAACTAAAACATGTTAGGGTTAGATTTATTTCTGCTTCTATGATTACATGCAGAAGGGTGTTACCTACTATGTTGAAACAAAACTGAAATCTTACTTTAACTTTGATCACCTGTTAAGTCTGATTTCAGCTACCATTTTACCAAAGGCCCCAAAATTGAAATGTCAGATTATTTAACCCCAACTATGAAATTTTCCTTCAGAGTGGAAAGATGCCATTTATTACCATCCTACCCTTCCTCTTTCTCTCCTCACTATTCACAGTCTTTCATTTCTTAAACATTTAAACTTTATGAGTGAATATTTAGCACATAAAATGGAAAGTGCCAATTTTATCAATTTTTAAAGGCTAAGATTATGATTTTTTTTTTAATAAGGCTGTATGGAAACCACTTTTGATTATTATAGCAAAAGTAAACGTGAGTTTTGAGTTAAAGAGTTAAGGATTAAATTTGTATTAATTTAATAGGGGATTTTTATGGATTTTCATAATCAGAGTCTAGGGAATTGTAAACTTTTACCTAGTGAAATAGATATTCTGACACTCTGCTCCATTTCATGGTCTGGTGGAAAAAAATATTCTACTAAGAGTAGGCAGAGGCAATGCTGTAATCCTCAAATCATATATTTCCTGCCTTGGTACTGATATCATTTAAAATATCCCTTTTTTTCCCCCATAAAACTATGATCAAACCCTGGTGGAAGGTTAAGAAAAGAACAAATAGGATAAAATATAGTATCCTGTATTCATAGTAACAGACTCTAATGGAGTAGTTCCTACACACTATCTGACTTTGGGCTTTTCACATATGTAACAGAAAATTCTATACAAGCTGTAAATTATACAACTGCTCCACCTCATTATATCTGTTTGTCCTAAGGATTTACAATAAAAAATAAGTTCCTTCAAGCTGACAACATTAACAAGTGCGGCATTACTGAGGCGGCCCAAACAGGAAAGCAAGATGTTTCAATTTTGCCTGCTCGGGTCTCCTGGTAGCGCTGGAAATTGGAAATGTAAAATATGATCAAATAACTCATACACAAAGTAAAGTCCATTTTTTAAATCAGACATCTTCTAGATACAGGTAAAAGAACTCTCAAAAAGTAAGTACAAACATTAAGATAATTCCACATATCAATGCATTGCCATTTCATGGGGTAATACCAGAGACTCATCTCTCTCTTTCCTTTCTCTTTGCCACCCTCTCTCTCTCCCACTTCTTCCTATCTTTCCGTTTTAAAGAAAAGTCCCAGCTAAAATCACAGGGTGAAAAAAAAAAGAGCAAGAGTTGGGGAGTAATGCGAAGACAAGATGAATAAAATCCTCTGCAGTTGACCCAGAGATTAACATGAGGTAGTTAATCTAATCACATTCCAAAGCTTGTGGAGTTCCAGTCTGCAATGCCTGATTGAATCTGCAGCTGGCTTCGCAGATTCCCGGGGAGAGCACGCCCCATGATGGGCTCCACAGTCATATGTATGGGGGAACTCCTTAACAGAAACTGCATACTTTCATAAGCACTGTGCTCATAAAATCCCTTAAACTCCATTAATCCTATATTGAGGTTTTGAGCTCCTTCTACACAGAAAACCTCATATTTATCCACTGCCCACAGGATATTTGTGCAAAGGTAATACCTTTCAATAGGCCCTGTTTCCTGAAAAGTCTTGTGAAAGAGGTTATTCATTTGGATGCCAATGGAATAGTGGAGTACAGAATCACTTTTATGCATCATAGAGTGATGTTGCAATTAAAGAAACATAAATCTTAAAGCTGTGAATCTGGGAACATAAACAGACTCGGAGATTAGACTTGAGATGAATATAAAGGTATAATCACTAATGTCAGGGAAAACTGGAGGAAATATTTTGTTTTCTATTAACCCTATTCAGAAAGCCTATACCCCCAGAGTTTGGGTTCTACATTACTTACTTAATATCTTCAAAAACTATCAAACAAATTCTAAGATGTTACAATGAGGAGAATCTCTATTTTTTAAGTCAGGGACAATCAGACCTTTCAAAAACATTAAACTAGGATATTAAACAGGCTTTGCAAAACAGAAAAATTATATATTTTATAAGGAATACTGAGATAACATAACTCACGTTATTTACTAAAGTATATGAATTTCACATGGAATATATTTAGTTTTTCTAAATATAAATAGCAAACATACTATAATGTAGAATATCTGTCATAGAAACAAAACTTTATAATAAAAAATTGATATACTAAAGTAAAAAGCAAAAGACCCGGGAACAGTTGTTTCAAATAAAGCAACAAAGCTATGTGGAAAATAAAAGAGGAATATACATGTTTAAGAAACAATCATTAAGGTCCACCAGGTAGAAGCTGAAAGAATCTGAGCAGACATGTCAGACAAAAGGCATTGCAAAGGGAAGGAAAACAAACAAACAAAAAATACTGGTCTTACTGAAAATAATCTTGAGTTAGAATTCTATGCCATCTAAATAGGCAGACTTTTAAAAAAAATTATAGTATTTAGTATGGTTGAAAATAAAACAGTATTATTGGGAAATGTAACCTGTTGTAGATTCCTTTAAAGGCAGGGTGACAAAATGTAGCAGAAATTATGAAGTAAGCAATCAGTTCCAGACAAGGTAAAAGACATGTGCAAAAAAAAAAACCCCACAAAAAAACATGGTCACAGCAGCTTTATCTGTAGCAGCAAATATTTAGAAACATTCCAAATGCATTTGAAGAACAATTATTTCAAAGATGAGATTATCTTTTTAAAAAAAATTTCTTATTTTCCACCTCAGAAAATTAATAAAAATGCCATTTTTCTGATTTTATTTTTACTAGTAGATTCAATTATAATGGGCAAATAATATCACAATACTTTTTTTCTCTCCTATTCATGGGGGTTGGAATCCTATTTTTATTCAAAATTTATTATTCCTATATTGCATTTTCCTATACTTGCAAATCTGACTAACAACAAAGTACAGTATATGAAAAATATTTTGAACAAGCATCACATGTGTCCCATGCATGGCTCATTGTAGTGATATAAAATACAGACATTTATTTAAAAAGTCTTGGTTCCCAAACCTATGCATATTTTATTTGATATATGTAGATATTTGAGGCAATATGTGTAAGTCATAGTAATGCTATCTCTTACCAACTAAATTTAAAACTATTCTTTC
>NW_006289813.1:7065841-7066418 GCF_000327345.1 Myotis davidii | reverse complement strand
CTAGAGGCCTGGTGCACAAATTCGTGCATGAGTAGGGTCCCTCAGCCTGGCTGGCAGTTAGGGCTGATAGGGGGGTGGGGTGGCTGGTTGGGGGGTGGGGTACTGCAGGAGGTTGGCTGGCTGGGCGGAAGGACCAAGGGAGGGTGGACAGCCAGGGGGAGGACTGTGGGAGGTTGGCTGGCTGCGGGGAGGGACCGTGGGAGGTTGGCCAGGCAGCCCCCCAGATCAGGGCCGATGAGGGAGTCCGGCTAGCCACGGGAGGTTGGCCAGCTGTGGAAGGTTGACTGTGGGAGTGCACTGACCACCAGGGGCAGCTCCTGCCGTTGAGCGTCTGCCCCCTGGTGGTCAGTGCGCATCATAGTGACTGGTCGTTCTGGTCATTCCAGCCTTAGGCTTTTATATATAGATATATTTAAGCTGTATATATACATATATTTAAGCTATCTACACTAATAAAAGAGAAAAATGGTAATTGGCATACGACGCTACCCTTTTCATTGGCTAATCAGGGCTATATGCAAATTAACTGCCAACTAAGATTGAGGCGTCCTGCAGGGGCAGGGGCGGAGCCCACATG
>NW_006289813.1:7060376-7062387 GCF_000327345.1 Myotis davidii | reverse complement strand
AATATTTTTACATAAATTCATATAGAATCAAAGACCAAGTTGGCTGAAATACTAACTAGAATAAAGTAGTTTCTCTGTTAAAATGAAAAATATTCCTGTAAAAATATCCACAAGTATTCATGCCACCTATACCATCATCCTATGTTCATAGCTACCACTTTGGTAAAACAGCACTAATTAACTAAAAACCAAAAAAAAAAACCCCACAAAAAAACATGGTCACAGCAGCTTTATCTGTAGCAGCAAATATTTAGAAACATTCCAAATGCATTTGAAGAACAATTATTTCAAAGATGAGATTATCTTTTTAAAAAAAATTTCTTATTTTCCACCTCAGAAAATTAATAAAAATGCCATTTTTCTGATTTTATTTTTACTAGTAGATTCAATTATAATGGGCAAATAATATCACAATACTTTTTTTCTCTCCTATTCATGGGGGTTGGAATCCTATTTTTATTCAAAATTTATTATTCCTATATTGCATTTTCCTATACTTGCAAATCTGACTAACAACAAAGTACAGTATATGAAAAATATTTTGAACAAGCATCACATGTGTCCCATGCATGGCTCATTGTAGTGATATAAAATACAGACATTTATTTAAAAAGTCTTGGTTCCCAAACCTATGCATATTTTATTTGATATATGTAGATATTTGAGGCAATATGTGTAAGTCATAGTAATGCTATCTCTTACCAACTAAATTTAAAAATATTTTCAGTAGAAGCTTTAAAAATATTCTTTCAGTAGAAGCAGTTTCTGGAATGAATCATTACTGTATAATATGAAGTGGTACTAAAGTAAGGCTCTGCATATATTCTGTATAAAAATGTGGTTTGAGAAACATTCTGTCTGATTCTGTCTTGGCAAAACTAGAGAGCAGTAATATTTGATTCTATATAGTATGTTATATGTATGTGTATATCTAGCTATTTATCTATATAGATTTATATGTACACACATTCACTTGTATTCATTATAAAAATGGCAAAACCCAAATAATGAGTTAAATATTGGGTCAATAGCAAGCTATTTGATGTATATAATTTGATATATATTTTCAAAAAATATATGCTTTTAAATATATATATTTAAAAATATATAAAGTTGGTATCATTTTTAGCGGCTGCGGGGAGGGACCGTGGGAGGTTGGCCAGGCAGCCCCCCAGATCAGGGCCGATGAGGGAGTCCGGCTAGCCACGGGAGGTTGGCCAGCTGTGGAAGGTTGACTGTGGGAGTGCACTGACCACCAGGGGGCAGCTCCTGCATTGAGTGTCTGCCTCCTGGTGGTCAGTGCACATCATAGCAACTGGTCGACTGCTTGTTCAGTCATCCGGTCACTTAGGCTTTTATATATATAGATTTGAAATTTTATAGATAGACTAACACTATGCTTTGCCATATTGTGAAATGTATTAAATTTAGTGAAATATTTTTATCATTTTCTTAGATTTATAAAGTTGTTTTTCACAATACTGTGATATATTAGAGTGCTAGGGAACTATGTGTTAACTCCTTCATTATACAATGACGAAAAGGTTAAGTAACTTGCCCAAGTTTTTAATTTTTAAAAATTTAACAGCTGTCTCTCTGTACTTTCTACAGTCTTCAAACAATATACCGTATTTGCCGGCGTATAAGACGACTGGGCGTATAAGACGACCCCCTAACATTTCCACTCAAAATACAGAGTTTGTTATATACTCGCCGTATAAGACTACCCCCTCTTCTGCACACCTTCCACACACCAAATAAAAGGTAAAACAATATCAGATTTGATTTTAACATTTTAATTTATATTCAAATGCTTATGACATGCAGGAAAACTGTCACAAGGCTGTATGTAATCAAACATATACATAAAACAGTGCAAGTTTATTACCGGTAAACATACCGGTAATTCACTAAAGAAAACACACTCTATAGACTGGTACCGTAGATGCTTCTCAGGAACACAGGCAAGCAGCCCACAACCTAGAGGGACTGTCAATGATAGAAGAAAGAT
>NW_006289813.1:7056975-7060003 GCF_000327345.1 Myotis davidii | reverse complement strand
TACACCCAGCAGCGCTGCTGATGCCTGAACGGTATGTGGAATGAAGTGGGCGGGCATCGGGAGGCCTCTATGGCACGGGGCAAGCACTATGGGCAGTCTATCTGAAGTGTACCTGGCGTATAAGACGACCCCCCACTTGGAGGCATATTTTTCAGGGCCAAAAAATCGTCTTATACGCCGGCAAATACGGTATACAGAACTATTACTTTGGTAATCAAAAACTCTGTTAATAAAAGTTTAAAATATAATATGTGCCTAATGAAGAGTGAATTATGTTGGGTTGTGGACTTTTCCCCACAGCAATTAGAAATTAAGAAAACAACATTGTTATATTTTTAAAATTAATATTACTAACTGTATTTATGTGAAAAAAATTGATTGTTTTATTTGAAACAACTGTTCCCAGGTCTTTTGCTTTTTACTTTAGTTTATACATTTTTTATTATAAAATGTTGTTTCTATGACAGCTATTCTACATTATAATATGTTTTCTTTTTGTACTTAGATAAACTAAACACATTCTATCTGAAATATACTTTAGTGAAAAATGCAGGATATGTTATCTTAGTAGTCTTAATAAAATATATCATTTTTTTTTGTTTTGTAAAGCCTGTTTAATATCTGAGTTTAATATTTTGAAGAATCCTATTGTCTCTGACTTAAAAATATGGTTGAATAAATAATAGAAATATGAATTCATGTTATGGAAGTTTATGGAATAATATAGGAAAATATAAAATAATTTAAAAATTGAACTTGAATCTTGCTTTACTATTTTAAAACATTAATTTAATCAATCCCTAGCATCTCATTCGATGTTGAAGGTTTTAATCCTAATTATTCTGGCACCATGCAACTGCATTGCAAATATTTCCTCTTTATGCACCCTTAAGAACAAGAATTAGTTCACCTCTAGAGAACTTGTCTACATGAGTTATTTATAAAAGTAGTTAATACTATATTACTGTTGGTGTCCTGAAACTGAATAATGAATTAATCCATAAATCATTTAGTACCTTAATCTCTATTGCCCTTTTATTTTGTTAAGTACAGAAAATTATTAGTAGTTGGACCTTCCAAATACATACACCTCTATCATTTATTCCTTACTTTTTATTTATTTTTTTTAAATATATTTTATTGATTTTTTACAGAGAGGAAGGGAGAGAGATAGAGAGTTAGAAACATCGATGAGAGAGAAGCATCAATCAGCTGCCTCCTGGACATCTCCCACTGGGAGATGTGCCCGTAACCCAGGCACATGCCCCCGACCGGAATCGAACCTGGGACCCCTCGGTCCGCAGGCCGACGCTCCATCCACTGAGCAAACCAGTTTTGGCTATTCCTTACTTTTTAAAGTGCCAATATATGTAAACTATTTTCAATAAGACCATAAGTCTACTCCCATGTATTTACCTAAATATTCATCTATTTATTCTTCCTACTGGTATTTTCAATCCAAAATTTAAAGCATGGGGAAAAGGATGAGGAATTATTTTACAAGTATTGTCTTCAATATACTTTACAAAAATAGGCAGTTCTTATAAACTTTTATATTTCTGACCCATTTATAACTTGGAACGGAAACAGTAAGTAGTGGCACAATTGTGTGGAATTTAGATGTAAGAGGTTTTCCTTCCTTTTTACCATTACTCAATTCTTTGAATAAGAAAATTTCACATGAGGCTATGGAATCTATGAGATAGATATGCCTGGATGAAAATAGAAACAATAGCAGAATTAAATTAGGAATTTCCTTTTCTTTCCAGTTTTAGGGGAATATACAATCAGTAGCTAAGAACCAAGCAACTATTGCTGCTTCAGCAATATATGGAATTATTGAGTTACAGATGGAAAAAGGCAGAGCATTTATTATTGTACAGGACTTCAGAGAGAAACAATTCAACACGCCTTTTATATTTGAGAAAATTAAGCCAGTGAGAATCTATTTATTTTTTATATTTTTAAAAATCTTTATTGTTGAAAATATTACATATGTCCCCTTTGTTCCCCTTGACCTATTCTGGCCTGCCCCCCTACCACCCTACTTCAGGCCTTTACCACCCTATTGTCTGTGTCCATGGATTATGCATATATGCATACCAGGTCTTTGGTTCATCTTTCTCTGCCCACCCACCCTCCCCTGACTTCCCTCTGAGATTCCATAGTTTGTCCCATCAGTATTATGTTAAGCCAGTGGTTCTCAACCCTCCTAATGCCGCGGCCCTTTAATACAGTTCCTCATGTTGTGGTGACCACCAACCATAAAATTATTTTCGTTGCTACTTCATAACTGTAATTTTGCTACTGTTATGAATCATAATGTACATATCTGATATGCTATATGTTTTCCAATGGTCGCGACCCACAGGTTGAGAACCGCTGTCAGTTAAGCGAAATAAGCCAGAGAAAGACCAGTATCGCATGAACTCACTCATATGTGGAATCTAATGAACAAAAGAAACTGTTGAACAAAATAGATCCAGAGACATAGAAGCCAGTGATAATTTAAGCAATTTGCCTGAGATCACTCAGTGGCTGGTGGCAGAGGAGGAACAACAAAGGTCTCTAGATTTACATTAAATTGACCTGTTTGTTCATTTCTTCATAATTACTTCTTGCATTCAAGGCATTTAGTGTAAGTCAAAATTCTGTATGCATTCCAAATCCAGGGTCCAAACAAGGGAAAAATAAATCAAATGTTAAGAAAAACAAACAAAACAAGTGGCCACTGAGCAGAGATGTTGAATAAATGACAAGTTCTTTCCACTTTCCTTTTATCCCCAAACTCAAAGGCTCTGGGTCAGGCTACAAAGAACACAGAACTGCATCAATTAAACTGTATTCTAGGTCTCACATTGCCCTAACGTGTACCCTTTGGCACTTTTCTGTACCACCCTGGATCTTGGTTTTATCCTCAGGTCAAAACTCAAGATGATTTCTCTAAGTCTCTAAGCAGCTCTCTCTCTCTCTCTCTCTCTCTCTCTCTCTTTCTCTCTCTCTCTCCCCCTCCCCCCCCCCCATCTCT
>NW_006289813.1:7050465-7056955 GCF_000327345.1 Myotis davidii | reverse complement strand
CCCCCCCCCCCCCCCCCCCCCCCCCCCCAATGTCCAGGCAATAAGCTCTCCTCAAAGAAATTCCTGCATTTACTATTTAAAAGTAAAAAATTTCAATGGATTTGCCTAACAACAGGAGTTTAACTATTACAGTTCATGGAGAGAGAACAATGAGTTGTGGCTTGAGAAACTTCTGTTGGATATTAGATTTAAATTTCATATATTTTCTTTCACAGAACCTGCTTTCCTTCTTATAAGTTATAGGATTGAAGGAACTTTTAATTTAAAGATGAAAGCATCACATGAAAGTGACTAATTACATTCCCCCCCCCCAAAAAAAAAACCATCTTGAGATATCCAGGTTCTTTCCTTTCAAGCAACCTAAAATTACATTCTCCAAGCAGTAATAAAACCTCCATAGTGGGTGGAATAAAGAGGAGACTAGGAGAATAAAAAGCTGACTTGAGAAAATATTTCTAACAGTATGTCATCTAAGTTTAATAGTTTTCTGGTAATCTTTTTCAATGCTTCAAATGAATTAATAATTTCAATGGTTTTTATACAACATAGAGATTAGGAGACTAGACAGGCTGTCTCCAGAATGCATATTGTGTTGGCATGGACTGCTTGAAAGAATGTGTGTTGCACCAGCAGGAACTTCTCTCACCACAATTATCATTTCTGTTACTGATAATAATGATCACTATCATCATGTAATAGTATATAAAGTGTATCCTACAAATGATCATGTTTAGTCACTTAAACAACCTTCTGAAACTTTTCTTACATGGTATTTAGCCCCATTTAGCAAATTAGAAAATCATGCTCAAAGGAATTAGGAGACTTATTCAATCTCACAGCCAATTTATAGTAAAGGCAGGCCTTAAACAACCCCATTCCAGAACTCCTATCCTTCTATCTTACCGTAAGATGATATCATTCCTCATAGGTACAATGGTTTTACATCTCCCTAGGTCTGGGGCTGCCAGAAATACTCAATTTAGTCCAAGAAGCACATTTACAAAATGTCCTGAAATAGATAACTTTTTTCTTTATGGAGAAACTGATCATTTCACTTTGAAAGAAGAATCATCCCATAATGTAAAGGTCAAAATCGTTCTTTCACACTGGCCTCTCATATCACTAAAAACATTTCTCTTTATTTACTCCCTTAAAAAAGGAATATTGTTGGGAAATATAGTTAAAATTATGAGAAAAATAGAAAACAATAAAGTATTTTAAGCCTATTTTCCAAATATTTAAGATGTATTAATAGCTGAAATTTACCATTTAAAGTAGTGCAAACAAACTCTAACAAGATATCATGGCACTCAGAATAATCCTCACAGTAGTAGGTGTGGCCAATGTGGCACTCAATAAGAAAGCCTACCTGAAATTTGCAAACCTCACTAGTTAGTATATGATCAGTTAGTACCCTATAAAATTGAAGTTCCCACTGGCCAAATAAGCTGGATGGACCCTTTCCTTATTCCTCATATCAAAACAAATGACACATGGATCAAATATTAAGTATAAAAATAAATATTAAAAGGATAAAAGGTGAAAAATAATTTAATGATTTTAAAATGGGATCACACTCCTTAAACATGGCATAAGCCCTAGCTGGTTTGGCTCAGTGGATAGAGCGTCGACCTGCAGACTGAAGGGTCCCAGGTTGGATTCTGGTCAAGGGCACATACCAGGGTTGTGGGCTCCATCTCCAGTAGGGGGCATGCAGGAGGCAGCCAGTCAATGATTCTCTCTTATCATTGATGTTTCTCTCTCTCCCTCTTCCTTCCTCTCTCTGAAATCAATAAAAATATATTTTTAAAAAAACATGGCATAAAAGCAGCACATGCAGGAAGGTTTGCTAAATCTTGCTGTATTAAAAAAATTTTAGCCTGGCCCTGTGGCTCAGTGGTTGAGCATCAACCTATGAACCAGGAAGTCATAGTTAGATTCCCAGTCAGAGCAAATGTCTGGGTTGTGGGTTTGATCCCCAGTGTGGGGCAAGCAGGAGGCAATCAATCAATGATTCTTTCTCATCACTGATGCTTCTATCTGATCAATGATTCTTTCTCATCATTGATGTTTCTCTCTCCCTCCCTCTCCTTCCCTGAAATCAATACAAATATATTTAAAAAATAAAAACAAACAATAAAGGAAATGGCAAATAATTCAAAGATACTAAATTCACTCATAAATATGAATAGTAAAATAATGTTATATTTTACACATAAAGTGATGAAAAATAAAAATAGGTCATATCCAGTAATTGTAAGAGTGATAATGAGAAGTTAATAGGCCCTCCAACACACTGTTTATAGGTAGGTAAAATGATAAAACAATTTTGGAAGCATATTTGCCAATATCTTTTAATATTTAGAATTAATGTATCTTTGGAACAATGATTTCACTGGTAGAAATCTATCTTACAGGTATAGTCTTGGTTTGTATTGAGAATTACATGAAGTAATCCCTGAAAATACCTACCATTGTGCTTAATATATGTAAATTAGTCAATGTTATCAAAATTTTTATTATATTGACTTGAATGTGCATAAAATATTTTTGAGATGCTATACCAGACAGTGTTAAGAATAGGAACCCAGTTAGAGCAAACAGAAAGTTGAGAGGGATGAGGAAGGGCATAAGGGGATTTCCACACCATTATGTTTTATAAGAATTTTTACCATAAACATATATCACATTTATGGTTTTAAAACGCTAATTATAGTCACTGAGAACAAACCAAACATTCATAAAAAAATTAGAAAAACACCCACTATTCTTCTTTCTGAACTTATTAGGGCTACAGTTTTCCTTCCTCCCTCTCTCAAGAGAGCTCTATATACACTGAATGGCCAGATTATTATGACCACCTGACATTTGTAGGCAAATTAGCTATAATTTCGTGCTGAGGTTGCTAGAGGGTTAGAACATTATAAATAGGGAAGCAGGTTGTTTACCACGATAGCAGAAGAGATTTTTTTTCTGAAGATATGGGTAAACAATGCAATTTAACAGCCTTTGAACGTGGGATATACATATAGTATATCTTTTTTTCTCATCCCTTTTGCAAACCTTTAGGAGGAAACACTGACATATTATAACTGCACACCCAGTGACCATTGCAGTTGTCTACTTGAAGTTCTTGCATTCTTTTCCTAAGAAGCCCTATTGCCTTAAGTATTCGAGCTGGAGTCCTCAAGAGCTGTTGGTGTAGTCAGAAAGTACTAGCCGCATGGGCATGGCCCGGATCGCATGCCATCTGGATGGCTTTCTCAGGGACCCTCCCAACAAAGCATATCTTTAGACATTGTGTTGGACTGAATGGTGGTTCCAAGAAAGATATGTCCACATCCTAAACTCCAGAAACTGTGACTTTGACCTTATTTGGGAAAATAATTAAGGAACTTGAAATGAGGACATTATCCTAGATCAGTGGTCGGCAAACTCATTAGTCAACAGAGCCAAATATCAACAGTACAACGATTGAAATTTCTTTTGAGAGCCAAAATTTTTAAACTTAAACTATATAGGTAGGTACATTGTTATTAACTTAATTAGGGTACTCCTAAGGCATAGGAAGAGCCACACGCAAGGGGCCAAAGAGCCGCATGCGGCTCGAGAGCCGCAGTTTGCTGGCCATGGTCCTAGATTATCCAGATGAGTCCTAAATCCAATCACCAGCATCCTCAAAAGAGACACACAGAGTGACACAGAGGAGAAGGCATGTGATGGAGGCAAAGATTGGAGTGATGTGGCCACAAGCCACGGAAGCCAGCAACCACTGGAAGCTAGATCAGGAATGGAACAGAGTCTCCCCTAACACCTCTGTAGAGAGGACAGTCTTGGGACTTACCGTCTTCAGAATTGTGAGCAGATAAATTTCCGTTGTTTTAAGCCACCAACTTTATGATAATTTATGATGATAGCAGCACTAGGAAACTAATTCAGATGAGTTTCTCTAAAGGACAGTTGTCTGAAAACAAATGTTTCAACACTGAGCCTCACTTTTACATCACTCCTCTCATACATTTCATTTATTTATTTTTATTGAATTTATTGGGGTGACATTATTTAATAAAATTATATAGGTTTCAGGACTTGCTGATAATGCCAGTTGGTTGGGCATTGTCACATGCATTGAAAGATTGCCAGTTTAATTCCAGGTCAAGGCACATGCCCAGGATGTGAGTTCAATCCCTGGTAAGGGGCATGCAGGAAGCAGCTGATTGATTAATGTTTCACTATCACATCAATGTTTCAATCTCTCTCTCTCTCTCTCAAAATTAGTAAAAATATATATTTTTAATTATATAGGGTTCAGATGTACAATTATAATGTATCATCTGTATATTGTATTGTATGTTCACCACTCCAAGTTAAGTCTTCTTCCATCACCATTTTTCCATACCACTATACCCTCCCACCTCCCTTCCCCTCTGGTCATATGTTTTTGTAATAGTCTTAACAGTCAACATGTCACCATGGCACTTAAATATTGAAAAGACATCTCTTTGGTAGAGAGTGATTACAGGAAATAATCCTTTTTTTTTTTTTTAACATTGCCACAATTGTTAATGTGGTTGATCTGAACTCTGTCCTAGAAATCTGTAATTCTACAACTTGAGGTCCATGCACTTGAGTCACAAAGACTTTGCTATCTTCCAAAACCCCTATTAAAATGTGAAACTCCCTAAAAGATATAACTTTGGGGGGGAGGTGAAAGCTGAAATATTTCAGGGTGTCCTCTCTGTTACTAGATTTGAGAAGGGGGAAGAAAAGAGTCCAGAAAAATTCCACAAAAGGTCTCTGAGTACTGAACATGTTTCCTAAAATGGTTGATCAAAGTCTTTAAGATATCAAACTACCAGAGAAAAAAATTACCACCGTATCCTGTGCTTTATTTTATTACCAGAAAATAAATTTCAAAGCCCAAGTCACAATTGTCTTACCAAACATTCATAAATGAGATTAAGGAGATGAAACAATGACCTTTTCATCACTCTTAATGTCATTACAGCTTTAAATTATATATTAGAGCCACCACGGTTTCTAGTGAAAATATTCAGGGCATGACAGTGGAGAGGAGGTTTCACCAGGGAAGGTTAGCAGATTGTCTCCCAAAAGGCCTTGAAGGCTGGCAATACCTTGGAGAAATTAATAGGATTAGAACCTGGCACTTCGTTTTGTAGACTCAAAAACTGGAATCTCTCAGCACATGAGAGCATCTTCATCTCTCAGGAACGAACCCATTTCAGACATGCTCAAGGAACTGCTAAATGGAATTCAAATGCCATTACTTTCTTTTCTCTGAGCACTACAGTTGTTGTACAGAGGATAATGCTTTGACCATCTAACCCAGCACTTTCCTTCACACTAGCCAGTCCTCTATAACAATGAAGACAGTAATCATAAGATTGCTTGGTGAACATGCAACTAGAACAAAAGATATAGATAAATAGCTGATAGATTAGATAGACAGATACATAAAATGCTATTAGTAAGATTATTAATATAATTTAAATGTTTAGTGTCCTTCTGTTAACCAATAGTTCCTCTCTCCTGGACAAGGTTTGAAAATTGCCAATTGTTTCTTTTGTGATTCTCCTTAATGCTTATTCAAATTCCAACCAACCCTATCATCTGATCAGCCTGTAAACTCATCTCTTTAAAGTGTTGCATCTTGCCACAGTAATTATGAACAGAACACAGCAGAAGAAATAACATTGCAGAACATTTTAAAATATTCCTATATTGTAGCCTAGAACTTCTGATCACTTCACAAGGTCAACCATCGTTATTACTAGGCATGACAGTAACCCAATGTCTACCACAAGAAGTTGATGACCTTAACTTTCCAAGTGGCCCCTGGTATAAAGCTTGACTTTGATGTGTCTAAACAAGCATAAATATAGAACGCATGACGAGGTCTATTAGGATTATAAAATCATCTGAGACAAAGCTGTCTAGAGCTGCCCTGCTTAAGAGTTTTAAAAGCAGAGAGATCAAAGCATATGTCACTGAAAATCCTGCTGGTTGTCATGGGACAAGGAGTAAAACTGCAACTCATTCAGTTGTATCCATTATTGTAATGACTTAGTATAGACAAAAATGAAGGGGGAGTAGTATGGAGCCACAATAAAAGTAATCACATGCCATGTGCCACTGACATTGAGCTTTCTTTTGTACAGCAAAGAGAGTTCTGTATTTTTTTTTCTAAATAGCTATGGTAACAGGTTTTATTTTTGAGTGTCTGGCTTCCTGTCTATAAACCCACACGACTGAGTAATATGGCTATCCCAAACATTTATTAGGATAGTGAGGATGAGTCAAAAAACAAGATGGACATATGCCAAAAGGTTTCATGCTAAGAGTGAGATCTACTTATCCACTGAAATGCCAAAATGAATTTTGAGCAGATAAAAGCAATCCTGTCTCATTACACTGCATCTCCTCAGCTCTGACACCTTATACTTTCTTTAATGAATACAGTGTTAGGATT
>NW_006289813.1:7049231-7050377 GCF_000327345.1 Myotis davidii | reverse complement strand
GGGAAAGAAGAGGCAATGAGATATGCCTGCTTTTCTAGCATGCAGAGAAGCAAAGTCTGCAATAGAGGGAGTTCTCTTTCCTGCATAAGCCACTCTTTCGCAGTTAGAGTTACATACAATTTGGGGGAGGGGAGAGTTCATGAGTGACGCTGTTTATAACGTTATACCCTGTGAAGGATTCGGTTGACAGGGCATTTTTTTATACTGCTTCCCTTAAAATTCAGTGCTCTGCAAACTGATGCTCTTCCTCTTTTAAATGGGCTACCCTGTCTATTCCGAATGAGCTTTTTCCACTAAAGGACTGTGTTGATGTAAATCTGCGTTGGCAAGAGCGTCATCAGAGTCAGCTGGGAGTGACAGGCATGTCCCAGCCAATTCTGGATGGTGTGTTGAAATATGCTTCCCAGGCTACAAGAGCAAATGCACAAAAGCATGCCCACGTATTCACAGGAGGTGACGTGCTGATCAGCAAAGCCACAGCTCTGTCAGAACATAAAACACATACCACGAGCATTTCTTGAAGAAAAGCCAACCACTCAATCACAGCAAGAGTTACATAATCCTGACAGGTTAAAGGGTGTCAGGGCTCGCCCTTTCCCTCGGGGGAAAAAAAAAAAGTTTGCACATGCTGCTTTGCAGGTTTGCAGGGCACACTCCTAAGTAAAGATTCTATATCCTAATTACAGCCAGCTAGCTCATATCATAGAAATTCCAAGCCAGCAATATAAACCAACAAAGCAAAATCCCAAGAGAAAGCCATGTTCTACCAATTTCATATTTGTTTTGTTCACAATTATGATTAGGAAAACATTCCTCTGTGAATGTTAAAATGTTGCATAGTCTTCCTATTATTAAAGACATTGTATGTCTACATGTAAAGCCAGTTTATTTAATAAAAGCAATATCACTGTAATAACTATATGTATGAGCTATTTTAGCAAGTACAACATATATTTTTTCAAAAATATTTTTCAGTTCTTCAATATCTAGTTTTACATTGTGTGTTCACCACCAAAAATACACAATGCAATATAACGGTGATATATTATAGAAAAATACATTTGAAACCTATCCCGTTTAATTAACCAATGTCACCCCAATAAATAAAATTTAAAAAATAAATTTAAAAATTTTCTAGTTTTTTTT
>NW_006289813.1:7044177-7049087 GCF_000327345.1 Myotis davidii | reverse complement strand
TTTTTACAGAGAGGAAGGGAGAGGGACAGAGAGCTAGAAACATCGATGAGAGAGAAACATCGACCAGCTGCCTCCTGCACATTTCCTACTGGGGATGTGCCCACAATCCAGGTACATGCCCTTGACCGGAATCGAACCTGGGACCCCTCAGTCCGCAGGCCGACGCTCTATCCACGGAGCCAAACTGGTTTCAGCAAAAATTTTCTAGTTTTAACATCTTGCTTAAGAAAAGGATTTTTACCCAATGCAAAGAAAGTAGAGTAATTTAATGTTAGAAAAATCTGCCCCAGGGCCATACATCTGGATACTAGCAATTTCCCAATCACCTTTCTGCATCTTTCACCACATCTCTCATCCCTGGAACATGAACTTATGGTAAAAGGTGGGAAGAACATAGCTTTATCAGACAGAAATGTTGGACTGAAGACTACAGGACAGATCTGGCCAACATAGTTCCCATTGCCTCTCCTCCGTGCCTGTAAATGCACTGCAGGTGAATTAGCATGACCAGAATGAATTAAAACAGACAGACCCGAGAGAATGACCATCCAGTCAAAGAGTTGTGTCTCTCTAGCTGCAGAGCCTCAAATGAGATTCTTGTCTTTGACATATAATCATCACCACAAGAACCACAAAACACCCAGATTCTCAGCCCCAGATGTCTCTGTAAATCCCCTAGCTCTGTGGTCGGCAAACTGCGGCTCTCGAGCCACATGCGACTCTTTGGCCCCTTGAGTGTGGCTCTTCCTAAGCCTTAGGAGTACCCTAATTAAGTTAATAACAATGTACCTACCTATATAGTTTGAGTTTAAAAAAATTTGGCTCTCAAAAGAAATTTCAATCATTTACTGTTGGTATTTGGCTCTGTTGACTAATGAGTTTGCCGACCACTGCCCTAGCTGACTTATGTCCCCAGCCTCCCCCCTACCCCAGCCTGCAGTCTCTCCATTGTGATGTCTATCACTCATAGCTTGTCATCAGTAAAATATCTTCTATTCTCAACCTATGTCCTCTGCTCTGTTTCTAGCTCTAACACTACTGGCTGCCCATTGGGGATTCTGATTGACGTCAGTTCTCTGAAGTGGTGGCTATTCTTCCTTCCACATCTTGGTACCACAGCCCCTAAAGGAGAAGTAGGTGTCTTTTTTGCTTTTCTCTGCTGTTTGCAGAGAGAATTGTGACCTTTTTTTTTTTTTTAACCACCTCTCCTTTTACTACTCTACTCTGCACCACCATCATATCTCACTGGATTATTACAACAGCCTACTAACTGGCCTCCTTATTTTCATCTTTTCTCCACATCTCTATTTTCTACAAAAAAGCTTAAATGATTCTTCTCAAAATTAAGTCAGACCATGTGTATATCCCTGAAGCAGACACCCAGACTGTTACCCTTTTCCTTTCAATATGACATAGTAATAACAAAAAACACTCCAAATCCCTTACTACAGCCTCAAAAACACTGACCCGTTTTTATGTTTCTGACCTCCTTTTCTATAACATTCTCCTCCCTCAAACACACCAATCACGTCCTCCCTCATGGCCTTTGAATTTGTTATCCCTGCCTGAAAAGCTCTCCCCCTATTTAGTCATAGAGTCACGCAGTCACCTCCTTCAGGTCTCTACTCAAATGTCACCTCCTGAGAGACCTCCCCAAACAGCTTATATAAAATTCTCTATCTTCTTACCCTGTTTTATTCTTCTTTACTGTACTTGTCATTCTCTGACCCACTGGAATATTTATTTTCACATGGTCTTCTCCCTATTAGAATATACACTCCATGCTACATCACCAGATATAGACACTCAAATTATTTTTTGAATGAATGAAAGGATAACAAGAGATTTAGCTCTTCACTCCTATCCTGGTCAACCAGTCATGAAAAAGAGAAATTACCTTCAGTGCAAATTGGTAGATGTGTTCTAAGCATTACATTCCCATGCAATTTAGTACAAAGGCAGGCACACACCTCACATAAATAGTGTCTCTGTTCTATGCCTTGGCACACAAGTGGCACCAGAGAGGTTAACACTGATTCAAATAGAAATACAACTGTGTGTCCTGCTGTTTCAGAAGGATTCCTAGAAAGGCATTTCTTGGCTGAAAGATGGTATAGATTGGTCTAATTGGACTGAATCTCAGATCCCAACTATTGAGAGTGTTCTATGTATATACCTGTGGTTTAGAGAGCTTAGCAGGGGATAACTCAAAATGTCACTTCCTTTTATTTGCAGTGAAGCTGTTAAGAAAAATAAAATTGATTGTTTCATGTAAGCATATAAACCCTTGGGGTGTGTGTGTGTGTGTGTGTGTGTGTGTGTGTGTGTGTATGAGAAAGAGAAAATGAGAATCTTAGTTTACCTTCAAAGCCTGATTCTAGCCTACCTTTATGGGGGTACCTCCTTGGGGATATCCAGCTATACTGAAAACTCATCTAAACACCATGAAGTCCCCATATTTGTTCATGCTGTTCCATTGGTGAAAAGGACTCACCTCCTGCCACTTCCTCTCTTTCTATTCATCAGTCCTCTTCCTACTGAAATCATCTATGTGTTATGTTTATATCAAATCTCTTTCTAAGCCCCACTGTTAACTTTGTAAAATGTGATAATGAAGTCTACACCTAACTAAGTTGCAGTAAATATTAAATAAGGCAATCTAAGGAAGTGCCCAGGCCCTTCTTTGTGACTAATCCATGTCATATTCCATCTCAATCTTGAGTGATTCCCACAACCAGAAATAATCTCTATTTCCTATAAACTCACATCATTTTTGTAATTATGGAAATTATTATTTTAGTAATCACATTCTATGCTCCATCAGGTCCTAATTCTTGAGAGCAAAGACAATAGCATCCCATATAGTAATTTGCACATAGGAATCACAGTATGTGAGGTGAAATAAATTCCTATATTTTAATAGATTCAGATCAATCTGTGTTCCACCAATTCAATTTTTACAGTATATTTTATTAGTACTTTATTCTTTTCAAAGTTTTTTTATTACATATATCATTTGAACTTTTTAATAATTCTATGAAGCATGCATGAAGAATAGTTACATTTTACAAATAAATTTAATTGTGGCCTGTGGAGTTTAAATAACACCCTACCCCTAAGATCTCTCACTCCCCTAAAAGTGAATAGCAAAGTTGGATCAGGCAGTATGTTTCTGGGCCTCTTTCTGCATCACAATATTGTAGTAGGTGCTAGAGATACAATAGTGAATGAGAAGGAACTGGTTCCTACCTCTACAAAACTTACCCTCTAGACCAGTGGTTCTGAACAAGGGACAATTTGAGCCCCACAGGAAACATTTAACAATTTGGAAACATTTTGAATTTCACAACAGGGTGAATATTACTGATAACTAATGGGCAGTAGCCAGGGATGTTCCTCATATCTATCCTAAAATCCACACAACAGCCCAGGTAGTATTGAGCTTGAGAAACCCTGCTTTGACGCAGCTCTAGAATGAATGATGGTGAAGCATTCACTGGAAAAACACCAGATAAGGTTGTGGAAATAGGTTTAGAACTGATGCGAGCGACTTAAGTGCCAGGTTGAGGAGTATAAACTTTATCCTGTAAACTAGCCATGGGCAAACTATGGCCAGTGGAAGAAATCCAGCCTTCTATCCTTTTTTTGTAAGTAAGGTTTTATTGAACACATGTATGCCAATTTAAATATCTTGTGGCTACTTTTGCACTATACCCGAAGAACTGAGTAGTTGCCAAAGATACCATAGTGTTCACAAACCCTAACATTTTTACTATCTGGCCCTTTACAGAAAGTAATTTGCTCACCCCTGCCCTAGATAGTGGGCAGCCAAAGCAGAACTTTAGGATAATTAGTGAGATAGCCTAAGTAGACATTCTCCAGGGGAAGGGACAGATTGTGGCACATGAACAAGTTAGTATGTTAACTGAAATAGCCCAAACATAAGGCTAAGTGCTAAAATCGGTAACAGCATCAGGAAGGGACAGAAAAGCAAGATATATTAGATGCAATAATCTCTCCCTGTGCAGAGGGAGGGCAAAGCAGAAGTCAAAGATGATTCAGGCTGGCTCCCTGGGAAATCCTGTTTCATGAACAGACAGAAAAACCAGAAATGGGGAAACCGTGAGCTCATTTTTGCACGTTATATCTAAGGTTAGAGATTTCCCAAGAGGAAAAGTCCAGGGAGGCAGATGGAAGTGAAGCCAGGTTGAAGAGTTGGATTTTGCTAAATGGAGCTAACAGTTGAGGCTGGGGCAGAAGTCAGGCTGATGGTACAGGGGGCATATTGCAGTAAGGTCAAAGGACTAACTATAGAACTCGGGCCAGGGTGCACTTTGGAAATAAGGTCAATGGAAGAGGAAAAGAGAGATCTTACAAAAATAGGAGTTAAGCTAGTGAATGAGATAGATTCAGGAAGGAGGGGTGAGCACCAGTATGGAATGATAATGCTGTATTGTCATTGCTGATACTGAAGGCATCCGTAAGTGGCTTTAAATGCAAAGAGACTGCTGCTTTTAATTTATGTAAGCACTTGCTCATTTGCGAAGAAAACCCTCAAGATGAATGTAAGGAAGCCTTTTCCCTTAATTTACAGCTGGCACGCTGCTGACTTTTATTGAAACTTTCATTTTTACACCAATGCATATTGGACTCTTCTGGAGTCTCTACTGACAGAATAGGAGGTGATGAATCAAATAGATGAATCTGAGACAGAAGGACAGCTATAGCATCACTTATACTAGGTGTACTGGTTAATAATGCGGATTTTTGTAATAAAAGAAAACATGGTAATTTCAAGAGAAACATCAAAAGTGTTTTATTCAAAGTAGTGCCACCACTAGGCTACTCATTTCCCCCATCTTTCAGGTAATTTGTAAATACTGCCACAATAGAACTTTTCATGTTTTGAG
>NW_006289813.1:7035799-7044096 GCF_000327345.1 Myotis davidii | reverse complement strand
CATTTTACTGATGATTTTTCAGTTTCCCATTTGTCTTTTGGTCAGTTGATGTGGCACCCATTGTCCTTTCTTTAAAATCTTTCCCATTGCTTGTAAACGATTGGTAATTGTTTGCTGAGCAACATTTAATCTTTCTGCAAGTTGTTTTTGAGTTTGACACGCATCTTTATCCAATAGCTTGTAATTGTTGGTCTTCAAGCTTTTTCGGTCGACCTGGGCGTTCTTTGTCTTTCACATTGCAATCATTACTTTTAAAGTGTTTAAACCAGTGTTCATAGTATCTTGAAATGGAGCATATTCACAATAAGCTTCCTGAAGTAGTAACTTTTTCTTCAAAATAAAGTAATGAATTAAAACTTCCCTCAAATGTCCTTTTCTTTGACACAAAATCCAACATTTTTAAGCGTAAAAATACCTATGGCGTTAACAGCTTCACAAAATTTGACATATGAAGTTCTGAAGCTTGTTATCTATACAACAAAATAGCATAAATATCAAATTGCATATATCTCAACATACGTGTAACTCTGCATTATTACCTGGTACACCTCGTAGAGCTGCATACAAATGTGGCTTTTACTGTAGGGGGCGGGGCTGGCTTCCTGGGAGTGAGCCGAGCAATTGCCTGGGACCTCCCTCCCTCTCCCTTGCAGAAGGGCTCAGTGATGGGTTAGATGCTCTGCTGTTGTTGTTAGGAAAGTCTCAATATTCTTTTTAAGGAATAATCCTGCATCTTCATCTGATATCAGGCTATGCAAATTATGTAGCCTGTCCTGTGTGGGTGTTCTAGTCTAGAATTAAATAAATTCATAAGATTACAGAGTTTTAGAAAAATTGGATTCCTCGCTTATCTCAGCTTTCACTCACTTACACAGAGATCCTACACTTTTAAAAACGTCCCATGTTCGTGCTGTTCGGAAGTAGAACTTGGAAGCTACCATTAGCATGTACAGTATTTTCCATGAACAGTTCTGTGCTTCTTGACATCTGTGTAGCTACCAGGTAGGAAATTAATAATATAGGGTGGTGCTAAAACAGGGTGCCTCTGCCTCACTTTCTGCTTAGAAATAGAATCATGCAACCCAAGTTCAGTGTGCTTACCTTCAACTGAGCCATTACAATCCCAAGAACCATTACAAGAACCAATATCCTTCCAACATTGAAAATACCAGGCTTCTCTGGGTTGGTATATTAACTGGTCTGACACTACAACAAGATAGCATTAAACATGTGATGGGGGTCACTGAATTTTTAAATATTAAATTAAATAATGAGAAGGTTATTTTCTATCCAAATCCCTCTCAGTCACTCTTATTCCCTTAAGAAGAAAGATTGAATTGGTCTTTTACATCTCCGTAGTACTTGCCAACCGCCATTTTAAACAGAGAGAGAGCACACAGGCCTCAGGCTCAGAGTCCTTAGGAGATCACAGTATCTAGCTTGCCTCTATTTAGCCTTTTTAGATTGTATTTTAAAATTATCTTCTATGTATTATAAATAACACTAGAGGCCCGGTGCACAAAACTCATGCATGAGGGGGTGGTCCCCTCAGCCCAGCCTGCACCCTCTCCAATCTGGGACCCCTTGGGGAATGTCGGACTGCCGGTTTAGGGGATCAGGCCTAACTCGGCAGTCGGACATCCCTCTCACAATCCTGGACCGCTGATTCCTAATTGCTCACCTGCCTGCCTGCCTGGTCACCCCCAACTGTCCCCCTCTGCTGGCCTGGTCGCCCCTAACTGCTCCCCCTGCCGGCCTGGCTGCCCTTAACTGCCCTCCCTGCTGGCCTGGTTGCCCCCAACTGCCCCCCCACTGGCCTGGTTGCCCCTCATGGCCCCCCACTGGCCTGGTCACCCCATGCAGCCTGCTGTTCAGTCGTTTGGTTGTCCCTCACTAACCCATCTGCCGGCCTAGTCGCCCCATGCAGCCTGCTTGTTCAGTTGTTTGGTCCTCACTAACCCCCTGCCAGCCTGGTCATAGGCAGCCATCTTGTGAGGGCATGAGGGTTAATTTGCATATTACCTCTTTATTATATAAAGATGGGTTTTCCATTTAAAGCAGGATATAAAGCCATATTTTTAAACATATGGGCCTTCAAATAAAAATGTAAATCCACCAAAAAGTATTAAATATAAAACAGTTCAAGTGATCCGCATACGTACCTTAAACTGGAAAGTGGCAAAGGAATGACTGTACTGTTAATGACACAGCTATTGTTATTCATACGAGAGCTTTACCAACGGAAGCCAGGCTCTATTCAGAGGAGAGCCACGGCATTCCGCCTTGTGCGCCATCAGCCTCGCATTCATATATGTTTTAGTTATTACCACCATAAATCATACACTGTTCTGTTTGGCAGTTCTCAATAGAAAGCCATTAAAAAATCACACTGCACAGAAAAAGTGAAGTAAAATAAACACTATAAACCTAAAGAAGGTAAACAAGCAGAAATGATAATCCAGGTAAACCGGATCAGTCAGAGAATCGCTTAATTCAAAAGGTCAACAATACACACTCGCCATTTATAAATGTAAATGTGAAGTCAGCTGCATAAAAATTTAAAAAGAAAAACATGTACCCTACTAATAACAATTTTCAGAGGAAGTCCCTTTATTTTAATAATAGCTAATTTGATCAGAGGGCTATCGCCAAAGGGTAATGGAAAGGAAATTGGTTGATTTGAAATCACCACAAAATAAGAATGGATATAGATTGAACTTCGGACAAAATATTTATGTTAAAATAACATAAATCTGTAAAATCTCTTCAAAAAGGTTTTCTATTATTCAATTTTAGTTATTCTGAAGCTCTGTTTTAGATACATCGTGCTTACTTTCTGCCAGTTCAAATTTCTTCAAATTGTCATTCTAAAAAAGAAACTATGGAGTGTGTTTTTTCTTTTTTCCCCCCGACAAAATCTTGGCATTCCTTGTAAAAGCTTAGTTCTTGGTATATAATTTAACCACTATGGATTCTAAGAGATAAGAATTAGCCATCAGAGTTTAACAAGATATTCAGTAATTTCCTAAGAATCATAAATATACTTAAATATGTTTTCCAGATATGAATTATTTTCAAGTATAAACTAAATATTATTAAAATACATATATTCAATAAATTAGTGACACTATCACATAGTGGCTCACTGAGATATACTAAAGTATAATAGAGTCAAATTATACTAGTCTAGGTGCCTGCAAACCCAGTACACACACACACACACACACACACACACACACGGAGTCATGGTGACAAAGTCCAGATAAATGATTAATCATTAAGTTTAACATTTCTTTCTACTATGGCGATCAAATACCACATCACCTGGACTTCTCGGCTGAAAGAGTATGAGTCTCCCCAGGTGTTCGGCATAAGAAACACAGCAATGGAAGGTATGGTTCTCAATCAAACACCACCTTTTCATTAAGTGTATATTATATAGGCGGTGCTTGTGAATACAAAGATGGATCCATATGGAGTTTCCCACTTTTTAGGAAGTTACAGTCTATCTAAACAGTCAATACATAAGCATGAAATTGAAAAGATCATAAGATAAAAAGTGTCAAATAAAAGGCAAGTCTCACCATGTGAAATCAGACAATTTGGCCCTGTATGTATTTGTTAATGAAAACCAAAAATTCAAGCCACTAATCTCAATATTTTCATTTTCTTTCTTCTCATTAAACCTTACATTTTATTTATGGTGTTTTGAACTGCCCCGCCCCCTGAAAAATAATCTCAGAAATGGCATTTTATAGAAGACAGACAGCATTTACTCCTGGTCCCAGAGATATTTCTCTCCTAAAAGCAGATATCTTGCTAAGTCAAAGAGGCTATTCCATAATGAAGGGATTGGCAAAAGGCTGGCAGGCGAATAGATTGTTTTGAGGTAAGATGGGCTTTGGTCCTCCTATCTAGCCACCCGGTCATTAGCAGCCAGCCTGTGAGTCAGGCCAGCTCTGGTTACCAAGCAGTTTGCTGCTCTGTTGCTTAGTGACTTGAGGCTGCAGACCATCATTTCCAGCTGGCTCTTCTGGAACTAAACCTTAATAGATTTCTGACTCTCTTTAGATCTCAAGCCTTTCATGCCCTTTTCTTTGAATTGTTGAAAATAAAATTATCTGGATTGGTTTTGCTTTTATGTCAGTCTTACTTAAAAAGTACTCTGCATCCAGCATATATTTCTCCTATCCATACACATATTTTTATCAGAAAAAAGATGCCTACATTCATATAAGCCACATATGCAAACAAATAACTGAGATTTCATGCCCAGAAAGGGATCTGTTCTTACCCTTTTGATAACTAAACACTATTCCAGCGGTTCTCAACCTGTGGGTCACAACGCCTTTGGGGGTCGAATGACCCTTTCACAGGGGTCGCCTAAGACCATCGGAAAACACATATAATTACATATTGTTTTTGTGATTAATCACTATGCTTTAATTTTGTTCAATTTGTAACAATGAAAACACATCCTGCATATCAGATATTTACATTACGATTCATAACAGTAGCAAAATTACAGCTATGAGGTAGCAACGAAAATAATTTTATGGTTGGGGGTCACCACAACATTAGGAACTGTATTAAAGGGTCGCGGCATCAGGAAGGTTGAGAACCACTGCACTATTTTGTAAAATCATTGAGCATTCATTGTTGTAGCTTTGATATACATTCAGAGTAAAGTAATAAACGTGAATGTGACTTTTAGGCCAAAGGGAGGTGATGCTGAAAGAACGCAGGATGGAGAGTTAGTCACTCCTAGGTTCAAGTTTTAACTCAACTAATTTCATCTCTGCAGAACTGAGCGATCTTGGGCAGATAATGATTTTTCTGGGCTTCAGCATCAGCATATGTAAAATACAGATAATACTCAAACTCAACCTTGCTTTGAAGAATTGATATACATAGAATACCTGACACATAGCAGGGGCTAAATTTTTAATAGCTATATTATAATGAAACATTATAATAAAGTTTTGATTCCAAAATGAAATCATCTAATTTCTTCTCATATTAACTCAAGATCTCATTTTGAGAAGTACTTCATCTACAGTAGCCAGAAATCACTTATGTCCTTAAAATTGAGCACAAAATGATATTTTAAAATCGAGGGGTGGGGGAGGTGGAGGTGGGAAAAGGGGGGCGGTAAATGGGGCAGAAAGAGACTTTGCTTAGACCGATGGGTGCATGATGCACTGTGCAGATGATGTTTTGTTGACTTGTACCCTTAAAATCTGTATAGTTTTGTGGACCAATGTCACTCTAGTAAGTTCAATTAAAATTTGTGTATACAGTAGAAGAGACTGATATAGTAAACTAATATACAATTGAAAATATAAAAGAATTTTAAATTAAAATTTTAAATTTCATTATGTATAGATTTTCACATTTCCTACCTAAAATCTTAGCTTGCAAATTGTGTCCTAGAATAAACCAGCAATACTTTCATTCTGAATGCCCTGCAGACTATTTATGAGTCACAGAATTATGAAAGAAATCTGTCCCCTATGCAGCATCACTCACAACAGCAAGTTGGAACTTGTTTTTAATTACTTATCTTAAATGTACTGTAGTTTGTTATCACTTTGTAAATTTAAGTAGTCATTTCTTCACTTGTAAATATCAAATGCCTTTATAACCATATGACTTATGAATAGAGTCTACAATTCAAAAAGGTTGAGTAACTAAGGTCAAATACTAAGTGGCCAGCAGAGCTGGAAATATGTGACTGCAAACTAAATTAAACCCATCACAATTCTAAAACACGATTTTTTTCAAAGGCAAAAACATTAAAAACAATGAAATAATTTTGTTGCACCGATAATAATAAAGCTTCTTCCTGAAACCATTACTTGAAGAACAATTTTGGTAGCTTCCTGTAAAAAAAATAAATAAATAACAAAAACAGTGCTTAGGCTCATTTAGTTCTCTTCCCGCACAGGAGTTTGCTATTTATAAAGAAGTGTATACAAAGAATAACTTTTAAAATTAAAGCCGTGATTTAAAGATTATTTTAATGAACTTTGAGATTCAACGTTTTAATTTCTCCTCATTCAACATTTCTAGCATTTCCAAGAAAGACTTCTGCTTGGAGATATTTTCACCGCTAGTAGCAATGGCTTCAGCTGGTTATCTTTCCTTTTCCTTAAGGTAAATGTCAAAGATGACGGGAAGTACACACACATCATAAACTGCCAGGTCATTTCCATGTTGTCTTCATTTTCCCTCTGTAACTATTTGTCACATTTTTACCTTTGCAATTTCTTTCTTTCTTTTTTTAATCCTCGCCCAAGATTTTAGCAAGAGAGTTAGAGAGAGAGAGAGAGAGAGAGAGAGAGAACATCAACTTACTTCCACTATGCACCTGGACCAGGGATCAAACAACAACTAGGTATGGGCCCTGATAAGAAATCGAACTCATGACGTTTCAGTATGTGGGGTGATATTCTAACCAACTGAGCCACACTGGCCAGGGCCCTCAAGTCAATTGACAAGTTCTATAAGAGGAATGTCTTTCTGGGGTCTTCTGATTTTAGTAAAGGCTAACAAAAATTTTCAAAACCTAAAAGCAGCCTTAACTTGCACTGCCCCCAAGATACCCCTGAAGACACACAGCCAGTTACGCCAAAAACACAGTTAATACTTGGCCAACTGGCCTTGCCCAACCTGTTGGCATAACTTCCTGTTGTTCCCACCAAAGGATTTCCCCTAGAATTACACTATGACCACAGCCTACCCCTGGATTCCCATCTCCAGAGAGACTACCAGAAGGCCCTTAAATGGGTATCCTCACACAAGGGACAGAGATAATGATAACCTTAAAGTTAAGTAGGGCAAAAATATGAACAACGGAGAAAGAGTTTTCAAATAGAATCACTAAATAATGTATTTAAAACCTACTCAGCTGTGTGTGTGTGTGTGTGTGTGTGTGTGTGTGTGTGTGTGTGTAATGTACACATTCCTTTTTTAATCCTCACTCGAGGATATGTTTATTACTTTTCTTTTACAGAGAGGAAGGAAGAGAGAGAGAAAAGGGGGGGAGGGAGAGAGAGAGAGAGACAGAGAGACAGAGAGATATGAGAGAGAAACATTTATTGGTTGCCTCTCATATATGTCCTGATTGGGGATCAAACTGGCAACCTTTTGGTGTAGGGGATGACCTGAGCCACCTGGCCAGGGCAACCTACAAATTCTTTAAATGGATGAATTTCTCCTTTACAGATGCTAAAGGTTAACGTGAAGAAATGTTTAGTAAACTTCTTTCCTAAATAAGTATAAAAACAACTATAGTAGCTGAAGAAATTTTGACTCAAGAAAGCAAATATTTACTTCTAAACAGAAGCAATTTTATATCTAGTTCCAATGCCTGGTAAAGAGA
Organism: Myotis davidii; assembly: GCF_000327345.1. Lineage (NCBI taxonomy): Eukaryota > Metazoa > Chordata > Mammalia > Chiroptera > Vespertilionidae > Myotis > Myotis davidii. Next base: position 7,036,712 of record NW_006289813.1, on the reverse strand, counting down.
AATTTGTAAGAAGCAGAAAATATGTCCAAAAACATTTTCTAGCTCCCTAAACTTTTTGAGATTTTCTAAAAGTCTTAAAAGAGGCATTTCAAAAATCCCCCTACAGAAATTATTTTGTTGTTTAAGGGTGCTACAAAGAGCTTCTTCTACTTTGGGTATGTTAAAAACACACACGCACACACAGAAATTATAAAAATAAGACAAATGAGTATTATCTGAATACCCCCTTACCTAAAGAAACTCTATCGCCTAATTTCATCTAGGACACTTTCCTTCATTTAGTGCACAGAACACAGTGTGAATTGAGGAGAAAACTTGAAAAACATAAAGATTTTCCTGACTGATTTTCTTTACCAGAGATTCCACTGAGCTTGGAATTCCTCCTAACATCAGTGGGAATCCCCTACTCAGATGAAAGCAGAGTTTATTCTATAATCATTATATTACAAGGTACCGGAGATGAAGTAAAAATAGTAAAACAGAGTGGTGAAAATCATGGACAGGAGAGGGTTCTAATCTAACACACATCAGACGTATTCAGTAAACATCAGCTAGTGATATAGTTATTATCAATAAGCATTGAGGGAATAGCAGAAGGAAGATGTGCTAGAGATTTTGAAGAAGCAGTGGGTTATTTCCAGTTGAGGGAACAGGAGGAAGCTCTCAGGAAGTGAGGGATTTGAAAGACAAAAGGGATGGGAATAGGCAGAGAAGAGGCACCAAGTTCAAGGCCTGTGCCTCAGCAACACCTATCCTTTCTTCCTCTCCTTTCCCATCAAACTGATACATCCATCGTTGCTTTGAACTCTTGGTCTCTTCACATATATTCTCTTTAGTCCATCCATCTACAAACAACTTGGCATCTAAAAATTTAAATAGGATCCTAAAAATGCAGGCAGACCAAAGAAAAATG
>NW_006289813.1:7033044-7035752 GCF_000327345.1 Myotis davidii | reverse complement strand
AGCATAATAAGGAATATATTAGTTTATAGTGACACTAAGTGCCTATCTTCGAGCAACACACTATAATTTACACAGGAATATACTTAATAAAACCATCACGGCCAATAGATAGTATTACTATTCCCCCAAAAATTGGGTAACAAGGAAATTGAGACATATATGAAGTATCTTGTTCAAAATCGCACAACTAATAGATGGAAAGTCAGAATTTCAATTTAAGTAAACTTGCTGCTGCTTAGATGCTTTCCATATAAGTCACCCAGTATTTGGAGTATTGTGTCAATTTACTTCCCTACTCTTTAAATGGGCCATGAAAATCCAAAAACAACCAGGATCAACCTGGTAAACACAACATGTAAAGGTGAAATAACTTAGGGTGTTTGGTTAAGAAAAGTGAAAATTTTTCTAAAAAGCATGCTAACTTTGGAAATATTGATTAATGGGTACGCCACCAATAACAGAACAGGGCCCTGGGTCTCTGGGGTGAGTTACTCTAAGCCTCTTGCATGAACAGCTACATTACAGAAGAGAGGAGAGATCCAAGCTGGGATTTTCAAAGCAGATCCTAGGTCCCCAGTGACAGTTACAGAGAAGAAGACTTCTACCATATATTAGGAAGGACTTCAAAATCAATATGTCAAAAAATAGAATTGCTATGTCTGGTCCTCATCCAGGAGGTGTGCAGAGAACGTCAAGAACTGGTCATCATAGATGTTATTCTATGAATTCAAGTATGGGATGGAGGGTGAATCTGGTAGCCTTTAATATACAGTGACTGAGATGGGTTATCTGTTCATTCACCAGATCTGTTTTGCCTTATTCCTGGGAACAGATGAGATAGGTTTCCCAGCCTCCTTTGCAGTTAGATGTGGCCAAAGAACTAGTTCTAGCCAGAGAATACTGGTATGTGATGTGTATACTTCTGACCTGCCTCATCAATACACATGCCATCTTCCACGGTCTTTTCCTTGATTCAGCTGAGCCTACCATCTTGAAAATCACGTGTTACAAATAATGGAACCACAAGATGGTGAAATCCCATGTCCCCAAGACATGCTACCTCCCCTTGAGAAGCAGCAGCAATAAATAACCATTTACAGTGTCAATGCACTGAGATTTGGGGAGTATGTAGTAGAGCAACATGATTACCTTAACTAAAATAGATGCCTTTCAATATGATTTCTTTTTGTCAACTAGAGTGTAAATTATTTGAAACAAAAAAATAGCTCTTGTTCAATTTTGTGACCCGTAAGTACAAATGAAACATTTTAAACTTAGTAGGTATTGAATATATACATATCAAATGGTAGAGAAATCGGGTGTAAAACCCAACATTCTAAGGCAAAAAAACACCAGGGGAGTATTTAAATGGCTGGTCACCTAATTGAAAAGAAGCAGAAGATTTGAGTGTGGTGGTAGTAACAGCAGTAATATATATATATCAGAACAATTTGGAGTAGTTTTTTAAATTATGTATAGTGCTTATGAAAGCACAGATGAGATATTTGTCAAAAGATAGTATAAAAATCTTGGAACTCATTGAATCAATGTGAAAAATATGAGGTACTGTTTTCAACTCCCTCGCTGAATATGTTTATTCCATGAGGACTGTTGTTTTCCTCTTGAGGTACCGAGAATTAATATCATGATTTTTATTTTTTTTATTTCCATTGCTCTTTTGATGCCTCCCTGACCTGGCTGAGACCTGACATACCAAAATGAAATATCGGCAGAAATTGTGCTCTTGGAGTCTCTCCAAACAGCACCAGAAAAGGAAGTGCCAGAAATTTCAGAAGAAAGCCTGTTTTCATGAGATTTCCTGCCTTCATTACATCTCAACATGTCCAAATAGTTCAGATAACCTCCAGTTGAACTCTAGGTTGCTTCACTCAGATAGAAATCAAGCAGTTGAGTTGTACCATTGTTGAATGGGTACAATTTAGGAACTCTAATTCAAAAAAATAAAATTAAAAAGCATCTCAACCGATAGGGACCCTGGATACCAAAATTCTGGGCCTGACTGTATGAACTCTAGCCAGCTTCCCTGCTCTGGCACCTGATGCCTGGTTTCAAGCCATTCCTCTTCCTCAAAGTATTTCTCAGTGTTCATGCCTTTCATTCACCGCTTATTTCTGACAAAAATTTTCAACAATTTCTTCCTCTAAGAAAAGTCATCATTTCCCCACAATTTCTTGAAGCCTGAAAAATCCAATGTTTGTCTTACCTCTCTTATGAGCATTGTATCTAACTTAGAAATGCCTCTGAGTTAAAATCTCGGGAATAAGAATACTTCCCCAATCGGAGGTCTAGCTATTGGAGATTAAAATCCTGGGGTCAGGCATTTCTTTGGCCAGGACACGCCTTTTATTTCCTTTGTCACCTATTTTCATCTCTGACATTAATGCAAACCTGGGAATGGCCATGCTGTTGGTGTAGATTTTGTTCTCCCTAATTGTTACTTCTTTCCTAGGAATCTTATTTCTGTCTTGTTTAGCTTTCCACTCCTGACATACCCTTTGATTGTCTATAGAAAAACTATAAAAATCATTCAATCGGTTTGTCAACTAACATGCTCATTGTTTCTTTTTATTCTGCTTGCTTTTATCCTACTTAATATTCATGTTACCACTAGTGGAGGCAGCACACAGAACCTACTACTGCCTACAATTAACTGTGTTCAGCACAAAGCTCCTCTCCGCCTCCCCCCC
>NW_006289813.1:7006266-7033017 GCF_000327345.1 Myotis davidii | reverse complement strand
CCCCCCCCCCCCCCCCCCCCCCCCCCCCCCATTATAGCCAGGAATTGCTTATTCTGGGACAGAAACACCACTATAAGTTCACAAAATGGTTTATCTTAATATTTGTTTTCACAAGAGCATGAAAATCCCCAGAGTCATCTAGAATAATTTATGGAAGCACACGCCTAAAACAAATGCACCCATTATAAAAAAGATAGAAATATTCGGAAAGAAAATTAAAATATTGACACAATATTCAAAGAATCCAAGTTCAAAGAATACCAAGTGCCAGGCTACAACTTTCTGCACAGAATCCCTAAATCCTTTCTTCTCTCCTTTTGAAAGGCGGAGTTGAGATTACAGACATGTTAAAGCCAGTAATGAGGAGGGTTGTACAGGAACACACCGTCACACACACACACACACACACACACACACACACACACCTCTGTGCAACGGGGGATCATGCAGAAAAGAGAACAAATTACAATTTCCCCCCTGTCCTTTCTGGCCCTTTCTTTCCTAGGCTGTGGTAGAACCTGGCAGACACAGTGGCTTAAGAAATCAAAGAAACGCCAGCACATCAGCATGGGAGCCAAACTGCATTCTTATTGACATCTGGCATCCAATGTTCTTGTAGGAACTTGCCATAGGAATTGAACTTTGAGAACCACCCACCTCCACCTCTCCTATGAGCCATCTCTAGGCTTCCCGCCCTGAATGGACATCCGCAGGACTGGCTGTTAAGGTGCATTACTTATGATAAATTACAGGTGAGGGAAGATAGGGTGCTCCCTCCCCACCCCTCAAATGGACGGCGGGGGGAGCAGGAGTCTTGGGGGGAACAGCCACCATTTCCAACAATCGGTGCAAACCTTACCACGTATGTGCCACCGTGAAACGCCGCTGTTTGGGGATGTTGCTATTGAGAAGCATCCTGCGCAGGAGCCTGGGGGAATTCCTGGGAGAAATCACCGGAGAGAGCTTGGGAGAGACCGATTTCCTTGCCGTCTTGGACTTCTCGTTCTGCAACAGGTTTTCGCGCAAGGATTTCACCAGATCCTCATTCAGCCAGGGGTTTGCACAATGCGGATTATCCACTTCGGGTACGGCTAAGGTGTCCGGGCTTGCCGCCTGCTGAGCCATTTTTCCCGGGCAACTTTGTACAGTTGGCAACAATCCAGGGCAACGTGGTTCCCTGGCCTCTTTCCAGTGATCGCTTCGCTCAGAGTCAGGGGAAATGTCCAGGGAAGCAGGTCGGATCCAGCTGCTGTTCGTGCATTCGCTGGCCTGCCTCAGGGTCTCGGTGGCGATGGGGCTGGGTGCAGAGGGGGCGTGCGCTCCTCCGCAGGAGCCTAGAAAACGTCACCCCTCCCCCGCGATCCCCGCCGAGACCGTGCGCAGCTCCCGCAGCAAAGGAACATGGAGGGAGCCGCGCGCTGGCCGGGCTTTGTCCGCGCCACGCAGCCGCCTGCTAAACTATTGGAACTAATGCGCCGCAGCTGCTCCAGTGACTTCTGCTTATGTACATAAAAAGTCCTGGGGGAGGGCTTAACCATCTGATGCCTGCTGCTCAGTTGTTTGGCTGGTCTTTCCATTTGCTGATTCCTGAATCCAGAGGAAAGAAAAACTTTGAACTTGACCTTCCTCTCCAGCAGGGGTATTTGTCTCCCTTCAGTCCACGTTCCTAAAAGAAAACGGCCAGCCCTTTGGCTTGTATAAGGGGAGAATGAGCAAGCACTGGCTAGACGAGGAGAAATGTTTGCCCTGATGCTAAACTCCGTCTGATAGGCCTGTAAGACATCTCAAGAGAATAAAATGGACTCCTGTTATCCCCCTCTTTCTACCTTGTTAGAAATCAAACAAAAAGTTTTAAAAAATACTACACATGAAAAACATCACAGGTCGCTGTGGTGGTGTACAAACTTGCTAATCATGGCCCTTGCATAGCATGAGACCGCACTATTGACACCCGCAAATGGTATTTGTTATTTCTTTGCATTTAAACTAAAGGCCCCCCAGGGGGACAGACTGTTTTCATAAGAGGAGTTAAAAATGATTTTAAAGTTTCAATTATTTCTCATCGTATGTACAATTTTATGTATTCAACGATAAAAGAATAAAATTAATCTAACTTTTCATCGCTATTTTCTCAGCTGTCATTTAACCTAACATTTTCATTTGCGATCAACATAGCTCAAAGAAACTGATTTGGAGGTGGTTTGAAATAAAAGAGAATAAATTATTATTATTTGCCTGTTTAGTTTGCCACTGGAAAAAAAAAATGTTAATGCCACATCAATTGAAGTAATTAAGTGATAAAGCAAGTTGAATCTTATATTGTCAATTATATTATACACTAGAAGTGCAAACATTACTACTGGATTGGAAGGCAACCCAAATCTTTGAACAGAGAGCCTAGTGATGTACAGACAGTTCAGGATTAAATAAAATAATATTTCTCAGAATCTATGAATAATTTCATTTAAAAAAACAAACACAAATTAAGAAGGAGTTTAAAAATGTATCCAGATAAAATGAAGACTGGAGTAGTCTGATTCAATTATTTTGGAGGGTTCTATGATTACTATTAGGTAAGTCCTAAAAAATTCTCCTATCTCCCTCCCTAGTTGCTCTACCTTAAGTTTTAATTACTTGCCTTTAAAATGTTACAGAAAAGGACACTCTGAGGTTCTGAAGCCCAGTTACCGCGTGATGTACCTGCAATGATTTATGAGACATATGTGCCATGACTTACTAGTAATCAGAAAATCTGCTACGTAAATACTCAGAATTTAAAAAATCACGATGTGTTATTCTTTTTTTCATCTTTATTCTTGAAAGTATTACAGACGCCCCCTATTTTATTTTTCCCATTGACCCCCTCCATCTTCCACCCTACCCCCTTCTAGGCCTTTACCACACTATTGTCTGTGAAGAATTTTCACCAGTACAAAAGGTTTCATCACTGTGCAACACTAAGTGGCAAGGCCCCTTAAATTTAAAGAATATATATAGTCCTTTAAACAGTAGCCAACTTATTTAGAGTGGGCGGAGGGACTGTCAACTGCATCAGGAGACGTGCAAACCAGGACTGTAATGCTTTCCCCCAAGGAGCTCGTAATGTAATGACTTAATGGAAAGGGCTGGGCAATGCTCAGGAAAAGACACCAGAACAACTAAGAAAGTGACATTACCAGGTGCAGAGAAATGCAATGAGCGTGCTGTGCATAATGGACGAAGGAATGGTGACATGGAGAACAGTCTGAAGGCGGAAACGCACACCAGAGTGAGAAACTAGAATGTGCAAATGAAGAAGGAAGCAAATTCTGTTTCAAAACAAAAAGCTCAGGAATCAGTATGTATAAAACTTGTTTAGGGTTGTGAAATAAAAATTCAAATAACAGGATAAAGTGAAGAAAACAAACAGTAGGCAGTATACTGACGTGGCATTTAAAAATTAGAAAATTTTCACATTTTCTGAAGACTTAGTTCCATTCAACAAACATTTATGGGCATCTATTTAGTTCGAGGCACTATATTGGGCATTCTTGGATATTTAATATGTTTTTATTTATTTTTCAGAGAGAAAGAAAGGGAGAGGAATAGAGAGATAGAAACATCGATAGAGAGAACATCCATAACATCGATCAGTCGGCTGCCACCCACATGTTCCCCACTGAGGATCAAGCCTGAAAACTGGGCATGTGCCCTGACCTGGAATGGAACCCGGAGACTTCTTGGTTTATGGGTTAATGCTCAACCACTGAGCCACACAGGCCAGGCTGCTGTGGGCTATTTAAAGAATAGCTTGATGCTATCCCTGTCCTCTCTGAGTTTATAATCTAGCAAGGTAGATAAAGTACAGAGCAATTAACATGATAAAGTATAGCCCAAGTAACCAGATGAGAGCCTGGAAGCCAGAGATGTTTAAATGTCTGGCTTGAAGGAGAGAAAAGTGATTCTCAGTGACAAAAGAAGACTTTATATGACTAAGAATGATATGGGCCTAGTACTGGGAAAGTCATTGTGTTCAGGGGACTCCAGGTTCCTGTTCTTGCTCTCAGCGACCTTCTTTGAGGGGGAGCAAACTATTGACAAGCTTGTGCTCTCATAAGTAGCATGTCATGTGGATCCTCAGAGAGACAGGACACTTGTTGGCAGTCACAACTAAGCTAAAGCAGAAGATATAACAATATTCCATTAAAAACTCGTTGAGGGTTGTGGTTAAACACAGACCCAAACTGAACAAAGGCTCTGTGCAAATCTCTCATTGCTTTGGAAATGTTAACGATTCCATTATAGAACAGAACTGGCTGCCTCTTTACAGGGTCCAGTAACCTATCATTATTTGTTTAATTTCCTTATCTCTGCAATTCTCCGCCTGAATCTCACAAGTGATATATGGCATGCATGCTGCTTTTTGAAAATAAAATTACTTTTGATTTGAGAATTCTTTGCCACCTCCTTGAAATAATTGAAACACCCCCCAGTGTTTCTGGCTTTGAAATCACTGCTTTAGGAGGCATGCATTGTAAAGTTCTGAACATAACCAAAGGTGGGTGAAAATTGACAATTTTCTTTATAATAATGCAGAGGGGCAGAGGAACTCTTCCAACAAAAGCATTATGTACACATCTTGCCTTTTATTAAAACAAAATCTCTTTAAAATTAGCTGCCAGAAGCTTTTCTGAAAAACACAGCATTGTAAGTGACAGCCAAATAAGACCTTGGGTTTAAACAAGTGGAAATGTCAAAGTGGGTGAAATGTTTTGATAACATCACCCACATCTAGAACAGCAGATAACATTTTATAACTTCATAAATGTTTTCCTACATAGCTTTTTATGGATTTTCATAATTTGCATTTTTAGATGACTCAGAATCTTTGAAAATATATATTTAATTATCATAGGCAGCAAAACAAATAAATAAGATTTGCATAGGTTCTGGTACAAGGATTGAAAAGTATGCCCTTGTCTAGGTGGGAATAAGCAAGGCTGGATTCCCCACATTGAAAGGGAGCATTGGTGCAGCTAATTCAAAAAAACTGATCAATTAAAATGATTTATATTTGACTATGGAATGTATTTGCTGCTTCTTCCAACTCTGTTTTAAACAGTGTGGTAAATAGTGTGTTAAAATAAGGCTGCTTTTAAAATTGCCCATTGGACATGGCCCATAGAAATGATGTAATAGTGGTACAAGTCATGTTGTCTGATAGGTAAGAATGGTGTGTTTGGAACCCAAAAGCTTGTTTTGAACTCCAGCTATGATACATACTAGCTGCAGTACTTTACTTGTCTGTGGCTCAGTTCCTAATCTTTTAAATAGAATGATAAGCATAAAATAAAGTAAAATAATAATATCTCTTATATAAGGATACTGCAAAGCTTATATGTGTTAACATTCATTCTGTAAAATGTTTAGAACAGTGCCTAGTACAGAGTAAACACTCAATTAAGTGAAACCTGCTACTAGTTGATACAAGGAACCTACAAAAATTTACCCTTAGTACCAGGCATTTCTCCATTTTTATTTCATTTAATTCTTGCAATAACTCTTCAAGTGTTATTTCATACCACTATTTTGCTGATGAGGGCTTTAGAAAGTTAAATAGCTTTCCCAAAGACATATAGTTCAACATTGCAAACTGAGATTCGATTGTGTATGAAGTGCCAAAGCCTTTTACTTCAACTCTCTACCAAACCATGCCCAAAAGATAGCTTATCCACTATTGAAAACTGATGATAGATATTTATATGGAAAATAGTAGAAATATGACTACCCTGAGCTCATGGTCTAGTTAACATTAAAATCTGTCCTTGGCTCCACCTGCCATCCACTGTGACAACCTGTGAAGCCTGCCAAGTCATGAAATTCTTACAAAGGCATGGTATTCAAATAAGGGCAGCTGGGGGTGGAATTCCTGAGTTCTTTTTCATCTATACGTCTGTACTCCTTTAATCTGAAAGAGTTTTAATAAAACTTCATGGTAGTTTTTATTATGCAAAATAACATTATTTTATTTAGACTTTTGTTGTAAATATTTTTATTTAAAATTTATATAATAAATTCTGATGATAAATTATATCATCATTATATATAAAAGCACACTTGAACATTGTAGAACAAGGCTTTTCAAATCATAATCATTACTGAACATTTATTAGGTAACTAGAGGCCCGATGCATGAAATTCATGCAAGAGTAGGCCTTCCTTCTCCCAGCTGCTGACACCAGCTTCCCTCTGGCACCCAGGACCCAGGCTTCCCTCCAGCCGCCAGCAGGCACCTAGCCCTGGCTTCATCTGGAAGGTCGTCCAGAAGGATGTCCGGAAGGACATCTGGTCTAATTAGCATATTAAGCTTTTATTATCATAGATGGGCTGGTTGGCAGAGATAAAAAAAAAAGTATGTTTATTTGAAAAGCTGTATTTAACCTTCCAACAAAGAAGATAAATGATAAATATATAAGTAACAACAGAAACAATAGATGCCTCAAGGGTTTAGAGGATATATATATAATCAATGTAAAATAATTCAAGAAGAAGTAGGACTTGAATTAGTCCTTGAAAGAAGGTACATGTGGAAAAAATAATCCATTTTGGAGAGGTAGGTTCTTGGGAAGGTAAGAGCTAGTGAAATCCCATGGAAAAAAATCATTAAAATTTGCCTGTGATAAAGGTAAATAATATAGAGAGAGGTTTAAAGAATATTAACTTAGTGGCAATATGTGCTAAAATTTGGAAGTGGAATATTCTGAAGACTGTTTATTTCAATATAATTTTATTAGAGGCCTGGTGCATGAATTTCATGCACAGGGGTGGGGGAGGCATCCCTCAGCCTGGCCTGCACCCTCTTCAATCCAGACCACTAGGGGGATGTCCAACTGCCGGTTTAGGCCCAATTCCAGGATTGGGCCTAAACCGGCAGTTGGACATCCCTCTTGCAATCCAGGACTGCTGGCTCCTACCCATTCACCTGCCTGCCTGTCTGATTGCCCCTAACCACTCTGCCTGCCTGCCTAACGCCCCTAACTGCTCCCCTGCCTGCCTGCTCACAACTAATCACCTCTGCCTGCCTGCCTGATCCCCCTAACTGCTCTCCCCTACCAGCCTGATCACCATAACTGCTCTCCCCTGACAACCTGATCCCCCCCAACTGCTCTCCCCTGCAGGTCTGATTGCCCCTAACTGCCTCTGTCTTGGCCCCGCCACCATGGCTTTGTCCGGAAGGATGTCCAGAAGGTCATCTGGAAGATGTCCAGTCTAATTAGCATATTACCTTTTTATTAGGATAGATGTAGGAATAGAAGGAGAGAGGCTTATCATACAAGAATTAGAAAGATTTGTTCATGGGCTATATTTGAGCATGCAAGTCAAAAATTGATTGGACATTTTTAAACATAATCATTTATCCATTTCACCTAATTAAGTATGATTCACCTAATTAATCATCAAAAGTCTGATAATATAATAAAAGTAGCGAGGATTTGTTGAACAAAAAAATACATCTGTCTTGGTTTATATTAGAGCTACACTTTGAGCACAGTGTGTTCTCCTAAATTCAATTTGCTTTAATACAAAAATTAATATTTTTTTCAAGATTAAATTTATTTAAATGGAGCTTTTTGTAGATTAAAACTAAATGTTAGGGATATCTCCATTGAAATAGTCAACATCTCATTTAAAAGAAAGGTTAACATTTTATAGTATACAACCTATAACAGAAATGTTAAAACAGCTTATTTTATTTCTGAGAAAAATATTCAATACAATTTACACCAAGATCTTTCCTTTCATTCTGATACATCCACTTAAAAATGCTCCAATACTAGAACAGAACTCCTCTTGAGAACTTTGCTAAAATGAGACCGTAGAATGCCTTCTCTAAATATTAGCCAAACTTCAATAAAGACAATGGGTTTTGAGGGCCATTGAAGTGTACTACTCAAAACTGAACACTAAGGAACTTATTTCTCATCTCTTTCAGCTTCTGTGTTCATCCGCCACCAGCCCAAGAAAGGACTTTTAGAGTCTTTCTCAAATTCGCATAACATAACGGGAAAGCCTCCCTCTGATGCTGACACACAACATCTGTTTCAGTCATTCTGGGTTTTGGAATGGTTTTATGAGACAAATAGTACATTTCACTGAGACTGTCCATAATTCACAGGGTTATAATTGTAGCTGGCAATTTATTTTCTAAAGTTTAATATGTTTAGAGAATGACTCCTCAAAAGCATCATACTTTTAGGGATAACACTTTTCAGACCTAACTGTAAGGAACCTTCTGAGACCTAGTCGCTTTTGTGGAATGCTTTACAAAAGGCTTTACAGAAAGCAAAGTTTGACTGCCAATGCTGTAATTAACTAGCTAGGTCACCTTGAACAAGTTCATTCAACTTCTCTGGAACTCAGTTTTGCGGTAGAAAGTCCTTCAATCTAATTAGAATTTTATAACTTGAAAAAGGAAAATATATGCTGTCTTTGCAAGTTTAAGTTGCTATTTGAGAAAAACGATTATCAAATGCATCCTGAGGCAACATGGTCTCTTCCTGTTACATGTAGTGATATGTTCCACAGATGATGCTTTAGAAAGAGAAATGGAAAATATATATTCAATGTTTAAGAAATTGAAAATGGAAAAATCAGAGGATGCTGCACTAGGTAGGTGCCTTACTAATGTTCTTACGGCCCTAAAAGTTATGAAAATTCTTTTCTAACTAGGTTAAAAAAATCATTCTGACATCTGAGTCATGGCTTGGAGACAGAGTGGGAGAGCAATGTCTAAGTTAATTTAATATTTGGAATCAAAGCATTGTTTTACTTCTAAAATAGTAAAACTACTAAGATAGGTATAAGCACTCTTAGTCAGATTTTCTAAAACTTCAGAGTTTAACTTACCTTTTAGGCAATAACAGAAATCTCTACTCACATTTCACAATGAGTGCCCACCAAAGAGTATCCACTTTCAATGTGTTACAGGAAGAAAAGAAAATGCGTTTTTCATTTGAAAAAATACTTGGCTGGGTCAAATACAATTCAAAAGGTCTCCTTCCATCAGGGTCTCTTAGTCTTTTAATTTGCTAATGCAAATTTAAGATGAGGCAAAAAGGATTTCATTTAAGTTGAAACACAAACTCTTTTTCAAGTGTCATGAAATTATTTGCCTATTTTTATATCATTACTTAAAATTAAAAGGCAAACCTTATTTAAAACTGTTTCTGGGATATAATTTAATTAATCTAAAAGCATTTATTTTTTTAAAATATACTTTATTGATGTTTTACAGAAAGGAAGGGAGAGGGATAGAGAGTCAGAAACATTGATGAGAGAGAAACATCGATCAGCTGCCTCCTGCACTGATGTACATGCCCTTAACCAGATGTGCCCACAACCAATGTACATGCCCTTGACCAGAATCAAACATGAGACCTTTCAGTCCACAGGCCAATGCTCCATCCACTGAGCCAAACCAGCTAGGGCAATCTAAAAGCATTAATTGGACAAACACTACGTGCTAGGTTCTTTAGATATAACGAGGATGCTGATATTTGTGTATCTGTAGACACAAGATTAATTCTGTGTTCATGGGTAGCTAAGACTTTCAGTCTAGTCTACTGTGTAGGAAGCATTATCAAAAACACTCATCATCAAGATTTACCACCATGCTATTGAACTATCTTTTATCTAAAATATTAATCAAGTAATTGTGCTTCCATCAACCTGATGCACTTGCTTATGAGAAATTAAATATATTAAACTTTAGAAAATGAATTGTCAGCTACAATTATAGACCAATAGTTTATAGTCTCATAGTAAGTCTATGCATAACTGTACAAGCAGGTATATGATTTTCTTTCTCATGTTTTCCATGAAGTGATGCTGACCTGGAAGTGCTCAAATAATTGCTAAATTGTATACACCAATCTGTGGTTTTCCTAAAATCATTAATTTTCAGCCCTAATAAAATAAATACAGATAACTATTACACTAATATAAAAATATACATTCCAGCTAGTCTAATAAACACCATTTATATTCTGTAATTATATAAGCATTGTATAAAGCCATCCAGTAATTATTGAATTGGTTACAAAGGTTAAATACATCTTTTCAAATAAACATACTTGTTTTTTTATCTCTGCCTACCAGCCCATCTATAATAATAAAAGCTTAATATGCTAATTAGACCAGACATCCTTCCGGACGTCCTTCTGGATGACCTTCCAGACGAGGCTGGAGCAAATGATTTGTAGAGTTGGTTTAGCCTTTTTGTGTGCTTTTAGATTGTTAACAGCCTGAAAGAACAGTGTATCCAAATCAATTTGCTATGATATACCCACTAAAAGTTTGAAAAGTTTTAGAAATCCTATTTCTAGGTATGCTTTAATCTTATAAATATATTATTTTTTAAATTATCTGGATAATATCAAATCCATTCTCACTGTAAAAATTTTAAAAGTCATTCAGAAATCTAAAGTTCCTATAGACCACCATCCCCAAATTTGACCCTCCTCACAGGGATCCCTGTTATCAGCTGTGTTTATCTTCGCTGACCTCGGCTATCCCTTACAGTAGCCACTAGCCAAACAAGGCTAATGTAACTGAGGAAAATTTTATTTTTATTATTTTTACTAACTTAAATTTAAATAGCTTTCCATGGCTAGTGGCTACCATATGGGTCAGGAAAATTCTAGACCTCCATGTGATTTCATGAGTAATTATGTGCTTGTAGAAACATATATTAATGTTTCCTGAGGTTTTTTTTTTATAAAACATAGTATCATGCTTGATCATTTGACAACTTGCTTTTTTCATTCAACAAAGACTTCCCTTGTTATTCTTGGCCAATGCCTAGCATTCCATAGTATGGCTATTTCTCAGCTCAAGTAGCCATTTTTCTATTGATGGGCATCAGGTATCCAGCAAGTCACTGCTCCATCCAAAGCATAGCCTTGCAAATTCTTCTTTGTGTACACATTTCAAGAATTTTTTTTTATAATAGTATCTAGAAGTAGGATTGTTAAAAGATACAAGCATTTTCATTTTAATAAAAACTGCCATATTGTTCTTCAAAGCGACTGATTCAATTTACACTCCTACCAACAGTGTTTGAATTTCCATATATTTTTCCTCAAACAGCCCTATGTTGCCGTCAATTTCCCTGTACTAGCTGCCAAAGACTTTTTTCGCCTTTCCAAAATATCTCCTATTTTTTTTTAGTGTGGGAGAAATTAAGCACATCAATGCTCAATTTTTAGCTTTTTAACCATTTTAGCTGACCAAGCATTTCCCAGGAGTGTCTCTAATATGACAACATCTACACATTATAGAGGGCTTTTTCGAAGGAAAAAGCATTAACTTACTTTTTCAGTAATGTCCTGGCACTACTCAGTAAAATATGTTTTAAATTGCTTTTTCTATAATAGATAGATTGTGCTGAGCATTTTACCTTTTTGCCTAGTCCTTATTTTACACGTTGGTGTACAGTTTTCCAATGACTGACCAGGACTCTGTTATTATTTTGTAGAATTTTTTCCTTGAACAAAATTAATGGTCTAGATAAGGACTGAAGTGTGTGTGTGTGTGTGTGTGTGTGTGTTGTGCTTTCAATTATCTTAATGCAGTTAAATAATTTTTGTTTATTGTTGAATTTATTGGGTGGCATTGGTTAATAAAATTCTACAGGTTTCAGGTATACAATTGTACAATACATCACCTCGTCATCTGGATTCTGGTCTGACAGTACTGTCAGTGCAGTATCCTTAAATACATAGTTTAGTGTGATTGAGAGAGCCCTTGACCTAGTCCTGACTACTACATGTCCTAGGGCTTGAGGCAAGTCCTCTACTCTATAGGTCTCAGTTTTCTTATCCAAAAATGACGGTGATGGAATAGATGACTACAGAGGTCCCCTTAATTAATAAAATTAACTATTCCTAAGATGGATCACCTCACACTTAAAGTATGAGTTAGATTGTGGTGGTATCTGAATGAAAAGAAAGACGTCATTAGGAATGGTTTTATGTAAAATCAATACTCACTCATTAATAAGTGAGGCCAAGTACATATGCTCTGCAAGAGCACATACACGTCATGCTGTTCTGCCATTCTGGGCATTCAGCACAATGCCCTCCTACCCATTCTTCAAAGGTGAGGGTCATCTTCTTGGGAAAGATTTTGAAATCACAGAGAGGGGCAGAGGTACTGGAAATTTGCAGACGTGTTTTAGAGCCTTATATCCCAAAGACAGAACAGAAGAGAGTTTCCCCAAATTAGAGCCTGGTAACTTCCTTACTAATATCTGGCAAAATCATGAAAAAAATATTTAAGCAATGAATCATGAACCTCCTATGATGCAGGTAGTAACTTGCAGAAGTCAAATAGATTATTTAAAATTTATATGATTTTCTTTCCAGAACAGGTGACTGTGTTAACAGGTCAGAGAAATAAATACTTGTGTCATATTGTATCTGATTTTCATGAAGAACTTTGAAAAGATCTTTTAGAACATACTTGTAGGTACAATGGAGCACAATGAACCACATGGATGGGTTCATGAAAAGACAATTGTTCCCAAAAGATGTGGACTAATAGAATCATGTCATCCTGAAGAGCAGTCACTGCTACCAGATGCAGAGTTATAAGCATTTTAAGAAACAGACTTTAAGATACATGCTTCATGTTTATCAAATCTGAATGTAATCCAGAGTTGAAGGGATGGCTGAAGTGGAGGACTAGTATTTTCCCAACCCTGATTAATTATAATAATTTTCCAGGAGGGATGTTAGAACAGAAGTCAGAACCCCAACCCACAACTGAATCAGAATTAAAGTAAATATTTTAAAAATAATAAATATTTTTAAAGCAAATAAATCATATTCACATGGTGGAAGAACATATCAGATTTAAAAACATTGAAATCAATTTGGATAAATGTAAAATTAAAATGTAACAGTAATTCAGATGTATGGCTAATTCAATTGCTGCAAAGATCTAACAGAATCAACAGAAAACACTAACAGAATCAAAAGCAGCATTTGTGGAAGCACAGTCCTATACTCCCAGTCTGCATTATGTGCAAACAAGAGGCCCGACGCATGAAATTCATGCAAGAGTAGGCCTTCGCAGCCCCAGTTGTCTAGGCCCTCGCAGTCCTGACTGCCGCCACCCCGTGCGGGGCAATTGATCATGGAGCCCCCTACCCCCATTCCATTGATCACCCCGCAGAGGGTGGTGGCAGCAGGCCTCCGCCCTAGCAGCCCCAGCTTCATCGAGAACTGTGGTTCGCAACTTGTGGGTGGTGACCCCTTTTGGGGGGGCAAACAACTCTTTCACAGGGGTTGCCTAAGACCATCGGAAAACACATATATAATTACATATTGTTTTTGTGATTAATCACTATGCTTTAATTATGTCCAATTTGTAACAATGGCAATACATCCTGCATCTTTACATTGCGATTCATAACAGTAGCAAAATTACAGTTATGAAGTAGCAATGAAAATAATTTTATGGTTGGGGGTCACCACAACATGAGGAACTGTATTAAAGGGTCATGGCATTAGGAAGGTTGAGAATCACTGATCTAGAAGGCCGTCCAGACAGACGTTCTGCTGTTCAGCCATTCGGTTGATTTGCATATTATACTTTTATTATTACAGATGCTACAAAGATAATTAGGACTGGATCACTGGCCTCAGGACCCCAAAGGGAATCTGATGTTATATTTCAGCCAAGGATGGTGAGCTACTGAAATGTCCTTTCACTTTCTTGGTCTTATTTAAGATGAGGATGAGGATGTGTTGCTGTTGGTTTTGCTTCGTAGACAGACAGGTAGCTGTTTTAAGAGCCACTTTCAGGCAAAACAGTGTGGAACAGGAATCATGGAAAAGATGTCAACACAAGTAAATTCTGAATGTGCTTTCTTTTTGGAATGTTGATATGGAATTTCCTATTTTTTTTTAATGATATCATGTATTTAAGAGAGGGTAGTGCTAAGTTTTTGCAGCTTATATTCTCACATTCTGCTCTGCAGAGTAAAGAATGTGGTTTACTTGTGATGCAACTCCAGCATTTGTTGCCAATGACAACGGTTGTTTACTTGATTAGGTTTCATGTGTTTGGTCAGGTTATGCCATGAGAATTGTATTAAGGTGAATGATGAGTTTGTTGAGTGCCAGCTCTGTGCAGTGGAAATGGTAGTGGGTGCAGGTGGGTGCTGGCAGTGTTTATTTTGGCAGGCGATTGAAAATGCAGAGTCCTGGGCATTCAGCATGAGCCTTTTCACATCAGCTGGTTTCTCTCTCCCTCATCCTGGCAGCTATTTCCTAGCCTCTGGAAAAGGGCATATGTGGGTCCAGAAAGTACCATTGATCACCAGCTCTCTTCTGCAGTGCTCCATGTTTCTGTGGCTTTGAGAAACCCTCAGCTGCAACCTCCTTCTTCTCTCTGGATGTGTCGCTGAGAACAACTTAAATCAACTATAATTTTCAACAGATTCTGAACTGGGATTTGGAAAGATAAGGTGGTTATTGAATTGAATTATAATAAAACCAGGCTGCAGTCCAATTGCTTCCAGCTCTTCTCCTCCCCCTGTGGGTTAACAAGTGCTTCCAAAGCCATGAATGAATCCTGAAGCAGCTAATCAGCCGTGCTGATCCACACCATATGAAACATGTGGATTGCAGGCAGCTGGGAAACCTCCATTTCCTCGGGCATTCTGAATGATGATGGAGCTCTTGGAATTGCATTTTGACATTCTGCTCCCTGCCTGTGGCAGAAAATACCCTTTCAAAAGGCATCTAGGCCAGGATAGTACTCTGGGTGTAAAAAAAAAAGTCTCACTGCTCTCACTATGAAAAAGTAAATGAACATTTCCTCATGTTCAGACTATGACTCACAACTGGTCTGTTAATGGGCAAAGTACGCCTGGGGCATTGTCCTGACATATTGTCCAACCAAATGACATGCGGGATTGGTGAGACACTGAGTTTCATAGCTTTGGGTCAGTCATCTTCCCAGAGACAGATAAAACCTAAGTAGAGAAGGTCCCTGATAGATAGGCTTTTTCAATTTTTTTTCTATTTCTACTTATTTAAAGATTTCATCAAGATAAAAAAGAGGGCCTGTCTACTGCATGTCACAGATAAAGAAACAAAGCAATAACAAAAAGCTTAGCATTTTTCCCGAATCTTGGGCAAATGGATGTGAACCTGTTTCATCTTGCATGGATCCGAGAATAAGGTATGTGCTTTATGAATAAAATAGTCTGTCACACTGACAAAGAAGAGCCTTATCTCTTGCCTCCAGTTTATAGTCCATCCTGCATAAGGTTACCCTATATAATAAAGAGCCAATATGCTAATTAGACCGAACAGCAGAATAACTGGATGACCGGGGCTGCGAGGGCTGGCTGAGGCAGACGGGGCTGTGAGGGCCGAGCCCCTTGCACAAATGTCATGCATTGGGCCTCTAGTAAAAAATATTGTCTAAAACATGTCATTTCTCTACTTGGATAACCTTGGTATATATATTTCGATTGTAGATAATATGCATATTTCTTATATTTTTTATGCTCCTCTTGCCAAAAATTTTACTACCAGGCTCACATCTTGGCAACATCCTCTCAGGGTACCAGGGAGGGTGTGTGCATACTCGCATGCTGTAGCTACAGAAATTTACTACTCAACATGCCATGTTCTTTCAAGGCTGTTACCCCGTCCGTAGAATCACTGGATGAATTCTTTGTTCTTTTTGAAGGTGTGGCTTAAGTGTTACTTGCTTTGAAAATCATTCTTTCTCCTACCAAAGAGTAGGAATAGCATCCTCTATTGCTTTTATTTACTCTTCTATCACCCATATCACTAGGATAGAGACTGGGGCTTACATTTTTGTCACCCATATTTATATTGTCCCTAGAAAATCAAAGGATGATGGATGACTTGTTGAGGAAGAGATAGGTGGATGGATGCATGGTTAAAATTAGGCCATTGAACTAGCCCAGGGGTGGGCAAACTTCTTGACTCGAGGACCACAATGGGTTCTTAAACTGGACCGGAGGGCCGGAACAAAAGCATGGATGGAGTGTTTGTGTGAACTAATATAAATTCAAAGTAAACATCATTACATAAAAGGGTACGGTCTTTTTTTTTTTTTTTTAGTTTTATTCATTTCAAACGGGCCGAATCCGGCCCGCGGGCCATAGTTTGCCCACGGCTGAACTAGACCATACCTAAAGATTGTTTCAATTCTATAATTAATTTTATATAATTTCTTCTTAATGAGGAGGGTTTGAATGATTACAAGTAAATATACCAGTTAGCAGCTGACATTGATATTCAGTGACATTCAAAATTATAAGTGATATTCTAATTCACTCCTTAAGTATGTGTCTGTCTTTTATACAAAGACCTCATTATAAGGGCTATGGAAGATCCATAGGCTAAAAGATAAAAGCGGGGTTTATAAGCAACTAAAATTTGGTATGATGTTTAAAAAGTTAAAGATTCATTTTAAAAATGAATACCTAAAGCCCAAAGCTGGGAATACTGTGAATAAATTGAGTGGCATAATTAAGATATGAAATTATCTACACATGCTAAACAATGGGTTAAGAGTATTATAGGAATAAGGTAAAGTAAAATATTTGCTAAAAACAATTAACTATTTATATAAGCCAGTATTCTCAGCAATAGTAAAATGTTCTGTATTTTATATCAATAGGATGGATATTATGGAAGAGTTTAAAATGATGGCTTTGAAGAAAGCTTAATGATTTGGTAAAAAATGTTAATGGTTCATTGTTTCTTTCAAGAGGACCTAATCAAAGTGTATTTGCAGCGGGGAGGAGGAATTAGTGGTTTCTTCAGAGAACTCCTTCTATGATGGAAGGAGCTGGGCCCAGTAACAAAACCTCTGCTCTCAGAATGGAGAGCAATCCTTAAAGGGATATGGTGGTTGTTCCTTGAATGCATTCCAGAGAAGAAGCTTTGGGTTCTGAGAAGTGTAGAGAGCTGTAAGCAAGGAGATGTCACATGTAATTCTGTACGGTACAGAAACAGAGGGAGAAAGGTTAATGTCAGTGGAGTAGCTGCAAAGGAGAAGCACAGCCTTGTGGTGTCTGCCTGGTCCCCTGGGTAGCAACAGAACCTGCTGAGCCTGGGGGCCTGCTGAGTAGTGGCTCCAGTGAGTGGAGTCTTGCTCGAGACACCCAGGGGAACTCCCAGAAATAGGTGGGCGGATTTTCTAAGAGAGCCACTTCAGCAAATGTGGGCCAAAGCTAGTGAACCTTAAATAATTAAAGTTAACGTAACCTCATTTGTTGTCATAGGTCTGGCAAAATGTAGGGTAAGGATTCTTTTTTAAACATTGTATTATATAGGAATAAGTGAAAAAGATTTAGAGTGTTCATTTATCTTAAGCTTATTATATGATGTGGGTTTTGTAAAAATAAAATGAAAATGAAAAAAAGGAACAAAACAAACTCCCAAATACTACTAAACCCACTAAACCCACTATCTTTTTAGATCCCTCAACTGTGAAAATTCTGTCTCATAGGAGACAATCAGTTCACTGTTCCCTGGGCTTGGTCAGAGTTTGTCTGATGTGGGTAACCACAGTTTTCCTAGGAACATGGGTGCTGATGAGTCTAGAAACCTTTCACAAGAGAAAGGGTTCCAAAACCAGGAAGTAGAGCCTAAGGAAGCAGAGGCTTAGAGCGGACACGCCACTTGTTCCAGATGTGAAGGCCATTTCCAGGGGGGAATGGTCAGGAATCTCTTACTCGGAGTGAAGAACGAGGGGTAGGCAGCGCGGAGGCAGGCAAACAGCTCCTTATCAAGCCCAGCTTCCGAATGGCCAGAGCCACTCCTGACACGTCAAGGCCTTGAAAGGCAACACCGGTTAGGTCACCCTGTGCTCCCGGGAAGAAGCTATCAGATCTGTGATCGAGGCGGTCTCTGCCGGCTGAGAGATTAGGCGAAATGACGTCTATGGTCCTTTCAGCGCTAAGATTCAAGATTCTCTGGGCTTTGTCTGCTGAAAACAGTATTACGTACTTGGAATTATTGTCATTTTCTTGGCTTCCCTGAACTCATATACCGTGTATTTAATTAGTCACTACATTTTGAGCTTTACACAAGTATTTCATCTATGCCTGATGGAAGTGGGAAATGTGATCTGAGTGGCTATAAGCATTATGTTACTCCAGGTTAAAATTGAAATCCCTGCCTTAGTCCCATAAGTGTTGTAGATCCCAGGAAGTCTTCACAGTCGGTGGCTGAAAATGAAGGGCAGATGGGATTCTGCATAAGAGGCGTTTGTGGTCAGTATCCTTGAGGGAACAGAATCAGATCCAGGTAAAATTTCACCCAGAACCAAAGTTAACGTTCATCTCAGAGCAGGGGACTCAGAGCTGCAGCCTTTGAGCTAATATGATTATTCCATTCAGTGTGATCAATGGGAATTAAAAGGCAGGAAGAGTTCTTTATGTTTTGTTTGTTTTTTTCACTGGGTGGGAGTGCCCTGGGAGGGGGATTGGCCGGGAGGAACTGACTCATTTCTATCTACTTTAGGCCACACCTTGTGAGGGGCACACAGGGCTTCATGGCATCTCAGGAGAACTGAAGAGGCTGGGGGCATCTTTGTTCTCCAGAGGAGAAACCCTGGACTTTCAGGTGGCAATAGTTTATTCCATTGTCGAACCCCAATGAAAGCACAGCTCTGGTGAACCTTCCCAATGACTACCCACAACAAAATGGTGACAATGAATATTTCTAAAAGCTGGATTTCCATTATTGTAGAAGGAAGCCACTCCTCTACATTTTGGAATTGTTAAAGTGGCCCACGTTTAAAATTAAAATGGGAAGAGTCCAGGCCAAGTGCATTATTTTACCTATTTCAAAATATGCTGGGCTTTGTGCGAAAATAAAGCCTCATAAAAATAGACCTCGGAGATTGAGAATAAGAGCAGATAAGCAATTTCCCAGCAAAGAATGAGCGCTACAGAATCATTGTGGAGCGTATGGAAACTTCAAAGGGCAGCGAAATGCACTCTGATGCCCAAAGTGAAAAACAGGATGTGTGACTAAAGCACTGACCTACGACCAGCCACCTCACCTCAGAACGTAGGAGCCGCTGACGTGGCCTTTCGTCCTTTCTCTTTCCTCTTCCTCTCTTTGTCCTTGTTTCTCATCCCACCCTCTGCCTCAATTCTGCTTCCTCCTCTTCCATTATTTGGCCTCATATCTTCCACCTTTTATCTTTTCTTTAATTGACCCGACTCTGAGACTCACGTAGTTGAGAACTTGTTGTATAACATGGAAAACTTCTGTCTGCCACTCTTCTTCATGCTCAACCCAGGTAAGTACAATCTGTCTCTTTCTCTGGTGGTCACTGCACGTACATTGTGCTCTACATTGATTCTCCTGAGCCAACCTCCACCCTGCCCCTGGAATGTGAGCCAGGGAGGAACGAGTGCAGTGCCCATCCTCTTCGTGAGAAAGAAAATGTTCCGGGCCCCTGTTTTAGGGAGAGTCACTGGTGTGCGGGCTCAGTCAGGCGGCACGCCCAGCATCACGCAGAATGCTATCCGATGGCATGTTACCCGAGCAATGTCAATAGAAAAACGGCATCCAAGAGAATTCAAGTAAATCTCTTGTTTAAACTCTTTGCTGTCACCAGAGCTTACTACATTGTAATGCACACACAGGCTAAACCTGTTGTCCTTGGATGGAGAACACTCAGTTGTTTAAAGCCCAGAGAACAAACACTCTACTTGAGCTTAGCCAAAGGCTAAAATGCTATGGATACAATGGTGGGGTTCACAGTGTCCGGAGCCACACAGAGCCACTTCAGAGAACCTACAATGGGAATTCTAGTTCCTCTCCACCGATGGCTTTGAATGCTTCCCTTAACCTCGTGGTTCCGTGTTAGAATGAAGACCTTGTGCTGTTTATCCTCAGAGACACAGGGAACCTGGTGGAGAAGCTGAGCACACGGTATCCTCGCCCAAATATATAGAGACCTGACCCTCAATCTCTCCTGAAATAAGTTTGTGATATTAATAATGTCTCTAGTACTCACTTTATCTGTTCCTTCAAAAATACGTATAGAATACCTTCTTAATTATAGTCAGTCATGGGGCTGGGACTTATAAGGGTTGCAAAATTAAATACTGAAATACAACAATATAAAACAAGTTCTGCCCCTAAGGTTACAGGCCTGGGAGGGAGGAGACAGCTTCGGGCTTAGAATTCGGGTCTGCCTTTGGCCACTTCCTCCCTGAGTGACCTTAGGTAACTCACTTAAGTAACTCACATAAGCCTCTGGCTCTCACTGACCCCTTCTATAGAACAGGATTATGGCCACTGTATAGTATGTTGTGAGAATAAGTGAGAGATTTGTTCCCTGGGTACTATGACTACACAAAACTAAAGCATCCTACCCAAGGCCATAGCACAGGCTAGTATAGACTACAATGTATGGTTCCAGGATACAATGATAAAAATACAAGAGGTACCTCAAAGAAGCAAATGAGGATTTTCCAAAGGCCTGATAGTAGAAACCAGTGCTATGGGCTCAGAGGAGAGAGAAATCTGTGACAGGTGGGGGCACAAAAGGCTACCCTGGGGAGAAAAGTGTAGAAAAGAGGAACTAAGATTAAATATGATTAATATGTTGTAGGCATTTTTCCCAATGTGTTGATGTGGAAACTAAGGCTCAGAAATGCTATATAACAGCCCGAGGCCACACTATAATCAGAAGTGGTACTGGCAACACCTATATTTAAAACGAGTTTATTTGTTTATTTTTTAATTGTAAAGTTCAGACCTTTGAACTACTAACAAAACACTCTGAAGGACGAAAGCAAGAACATCATGGGGGGAAGAAACACCTAACAAAGAATGCCTCATGCAAGTGACATACTTGAGGGGCTGCAACTACAAAGCCCAACAGGCATGGAGGTTTGCATAGTGAAAGAAGAAGAATCAAAGCAGTGGAGGTTTGTTGTGACTTGTTAAATATGCAAAGAAGTTTGAACAGTTTCCACAATGAAATGAAGCCTCATGGGAAGTCTTCAGACAGGTGTGTGAGCTGATCCAGGTGGTTTTAGGAAGGTTGGCTTGGCACCAGGTAGAAGAGTTGACTGGAGAAGAACAGGGGAGAGGCAGGCTGTTAACATGGGGGACTGTGCTCCGGCTTCGTGTGCAGGAGATGAAAGAAAAGGAACAAATTCGAGGGAAGAATTGAGACAACATAGTGACTGGAATCGGGAGTTGAGGAGGTGGCTGTGCTCGAAAATGACTGTAAACTTCAAGCTTAGGCGGCAGCATGATGCCTGCACTAACAGGAATGGAGACGTCCGGAGGTGGTGGTTTTGTAGGAAAGAGAAGTCTGCCAACCAACGTAAAGTGACAAGACAGTCGATGAAATGTCCAAAGAGCAGCTGGAGTAAGACAAGGGGGCTGACTAGCCTTGCAATCTCCGCAGGAGTCGTAGCTAGTGCTGGGGGTGCATGATTTCCACGGAAGGAATACACTCAGAGACAGAACGACTCAAGGACCACCCCTTGGGAACTACCCAGTGTCCAGCTGTGAACACTGAAAATGTTTGTCTGTAATGATGACAAATATTAACTCTGGATTTTTTTTTATTTTTTTTTTGCCTTAAGTAAAACTTGAAAATGGTGGCCAGGCACCAAAAGGAGACAAACTGATGATATTATTTATTTATTTCATGCTTCTTTATAATCAATATTTAGTTAATAAATGTCCTCAAATAAATCAGAATTTAATTGGAGACTTGCTTTCCTCCTAACCAGGTGGCGAGATTGTAAGGAGGTAGCTAACTGTCACCATCTCAGACTTCCCTGGCAGTTATAAATGGCCGACAAAAACAACCCAAACATGTTTATAACCGTATTAGCTTAAGTCAGTGCCAACACCGAGGAGTCTGAGCATCATTTAGCCTTTTAAGGAATAAAGATTCATTCATAATGGCTCATTCCCTCAAAGAAAGAAACAGCCTGTAGAAATCTATTACAAGTACCCTTCATGGCAAAGGAGAGTTCTAGACAAAGGATTCATCACTGGAGCCGTTCCCTTCAGGAGGATGGGGAACCCATAGCTTCTGAGGCACATCTGCCTGTTCAGCAGCTAAGGTGCACAAGGAACTTTTTATATTATTTTTTCCCTTAGGGCAGTGGTTCTCAACCTTCCTAATGCCACGACCCTTTAATACAGTTAGTTCCTCATGTTGTGGTGACCCCCAATTTCATTGTTACAAATTGAACATAATTAAAGCATAGTGATTAATCACAAAAACAATATGTAATTATATATGTGTTTTCTGATGGTCTTAGGCAAACCCTGTGAAAGGGTCGTTCGACCCCCGAAGGGGTCGTGACCCACAGGTTGAGAACCGCTGCCTTAGGGGCTCATTCATCTGATAACAGAGAGCAATTCTATCTTTAAAATATTACAGCTTATGTATACATCGTGTTGATCTGATTTAATACCTATTCTGGTGAAGTATCATGAAAATATAGCAATTTAAACAGCTCATGTGTTAGGCAGGAGGTGACCATGAATTATCTGCCAGTGCAGGGCTTTGTCTGTGTGTTTGCACACATGTGCAGATATACACACACAGAAATGCACACGGACACACAGAGCTGCACACACAGACACAGATACACACATACACCCCCAGCTATCTCTACAGTAATTCAACATGCCCTGCAGCCAGACTCATCTTCCTTTTCCGAACCCTTGAAGGGCAATCATATTTGAGGGAGAAAGGGAATGAGTCACACTGAGATAAAAAGGTACATAAATGTGCATCTTCAAAATGGGCACTACACTTATGTGACTGAAAATACAACAACCATTCGCGGAAACGCCATCTGTGATGGTGGCTCAGCAAAGCCCAGTGCCCTGGCTCCCAGGCAGCCACAGAAGCTGCCCTCCCCCTCCTGGTCCCACAGCCCCCTCCCCCTGTCTTTCCCTCTGGGCTTATGCTCCACTGACCTACAAATGCCCACTGCAATTACACCGACTGTCACCTCCTGCAACCATCACCCTCTCCTTATCCCTGTCTATTTTTTAAATTTTGTCTTCAAAATAGCATGCTTTACAGTAAAAACCTCAAGTAAAATACACAATAAAACAAACAAACCATAGTTAATTAAGGCATTAAAAACAACTCAGTAAAGAGTTTTTAATGTTACTTAATTACTAATTAATTGTACAAAAAATGTAGATGATGTCATCTCTACTCCTCATGTCACTTTTTTTAGCTGCTGGGAAAATCCAAAGAAGAATGAAAGAATGGGATGAGTGAAAGTGAAACTTCAGAGAGGCTGGTCCAGCAGGGAGTGGGCAACACAGCTCTTCTCCTGCCTGGAGCAGAATCACTGAGAGACTAAGGTTGTACTCAACTCCCTCCCCTCCCTTTGCCTCCCCAGAATCAAACTCAGGACTCTTCAGTCCCCAGGCCGACACTCTATCCACTGAGCCAAACCGGTTAGGGTGAAATGTACTATTTTTAAGTGTACAGTTCAGTAATGTGAAGTATATTCATATTATTGGGTAACAGATCTGTAGAACCTTTTTACCTTGCAAGACTGAAAACTCTAAATCCACTAAAACAACAACTTGCTTTAGGTTATTTACATTCTATGTAGGAGAATACTGAGGTACAGATATTAAGTAACTTGCCTAAAGTCACACAGCTAGTAAGTGGCAGAGGCCTAATTCAGGACTATAGAGTCTGTCTTCAACATCAAGTCTTACTATGAGAAAAAAATGATAAGAAATAGAAAAAAAAAACATTGGGACTTAAAAACATATTCTTCTGAATGGGCAATACACTTACGTGATTGAAAATAAAAATTACATTCATATACATGTATATGCACATATGTGTCCACACATATGTATTTATATGCATATATGTATGTAATCATATACACAGAGATAAAACTCTATATACTTTATCCTAATTTTGAATTCATGGAGTTCTCCTTTGCCCCAAAGGTAAATAATTTTCATCTTATTATCTCTATCTATAAAAGTCTAATATGCAAATTGTCCCCAGTTCGACCAGGAGACCCAGAATTCAATCACTTGCTATGACGTGTGCTGACCATCAGGGGATGGCACAGAATGAAGGAAGGCCCGGGGTGGCACAGCTGGCATCTAGGAAAGGGAGGCCCTGGCCAGCAGCCAGAAGGCCCCAATCAGCCCTGATCGCTATCCAGGCCTTGGAACCCTACCCGTGCACAAATTTCATGCACTAGGCCTCTGGTCTTTTATATAAAAATGCAGCCTCCTATACACACCATTTTGTGACATCCTTTATTCACTGATTATTTTTGAATGTTTTCATATCTATTTATAGATGGCATATGATTCAATTGTATGAAAGTGTAATTTATTGAACCAGTCACCTATTGATGGACCTTTATGTTTTTTTCAAGCTTTCACTATCACAGATTGTTTTCTAATGAACAACCTTGTACATAAGTCCTTTAAAATGTGTGCAAGTAATCTGTAGAATAAATGCATAGTGGTGGAATTGCTGAATCAAATGGTACATGCATTTGTAATCAATCGATGTTGCCCATCACCGAGTTCACAAGCCCCTCAGGAAATTCCCCATGGACTCACTGACAGAATGTTACCAATCTTTTAGCTTTTTTCCAGTCAAGTAAGTAGAATCTGGTATCTTACTGCCACTTTAATTTTCCAAAAGCTGAAGTTTTCACTGATGGATAACAGCATAAACAATAAAGTGTAATGCTTTTTTTTAGACAATTAAAGTCTCACAAAGAACATATACACCATATTATAAGCATTGTATGTCCTACAGCACAAAAATCTCACTAATTTCTTTGCTCTGTTAATGTTTTAAGTATTCACCATTTACTTTGTAATGCATTTGACTAATA
Organism: Myotis davidii; assembly: GCF_000327345.1. Taxonomy (NCBI): domain Eukaryota; kingdom Metazoa; phylum Chordata; class Mammalia; order Chiroptera; family Vespertilionidae; genus Myotis; species Myotis davidii. The sequence continues at coordinate 7,008,080 of NW_006289813.1, read as the reverse complement.
CTTGTGAGTGGTAGATACTTTCATCTAACCCAGCAATTTTCAACTGGTGAGCTACAAGGATTTTTAAAACTTACAATACCTATTTAACCAGGGACACTCACCTCTTTTCCCTTAGATTGTCAAATAAAAAAACGACAACAGCCAACACAACAATAGCTGTCCAGTGTGAATGAATCAAATTTTATATCTATTTTTTGTCAGATCGGCCAAAGATATAGTATTTTCTGGTGTGCTTCAGAATGTTAGCAATTACTTTATGTGTGTCATGAAATGGAAACGGTTGAAAATCTCTGAACTAACCTACCAGAAATGGAATTCTAGAACTTTAAAGAGAGAGAAGACTATTAGGTCCCTTCATGTACATTGGAAAGATGGGAGGAAGTATTAGACTGTGAAAAGGAAATAGTTTACAGACTACCACGATGTGAGTGGCTCGGGAGAATGAACAGAGAGAAAAAGGAGACATTGATGAGGCCAAGGCTACTGGACCTGCCACCCCGCCACCATCTCCCCACTGTGTTCTAAACAGCAATCACTGGGCTCCAGCAATGGTGGCCTAACGGACTCCCAACATCTACACCCCTCCAACATTCACCCCCCTCCCAACATCTACTCCCCACAGCACGGCCAGAATGATGCTTTAAAGTAAAAATCTGATGATTCTACTGCCCCATTTTCTCCCTTTTCTGATGTTTCCTGTTAATGACTTGAACATTTGTATCCTCCCAAAATGCATATGTTGGAACCCTACCCCGGTGTGATGATATTTGGAGATAGGGCCTTTAGGGGGCCATGAGGGTCAAATGAGGTCATGAGGATGAAGCCCTCGTGAGGGGCTTAGTTCCCCTCTGAGAAGAGACACCTGAGCTTTCCTGAGCACTCTTTCTCCCTCCCCTCCCCATCTGCATGTGAGAGCACAGCAAGAAGGCAGTTGTCTGAGAGCCAGAAATTGAGCTCTCACCAGAAACCAGCCCTGCCAACACCCTGATATCAGACCTCCCGCCCCAGAGCTGTGAGCAAATAAATGTATGTTGGTTGTGCCACCAGCCAAGCCCATGGCATTTTGTTGTAACAGCTCAAGCAGACAGGTCTTGTCAGTTTCTCAAACTGCTGCATGCCCTTCCTTCATCAGGATTATTAGAGCTTAGAAGTCAACACGGACAACTGTGATTTTTGGTTACTCACTAGACTGTCAGCTTCAACAATGAAGGAACTGTATTTATTTTTTGCAAGTAAGTGTTCACTAATTATTCAGTGGAAACAAAACAGAAATGGACTCATACATACAGAGAACAAACCGATGGTTGCCAGATGGGAGGAAGTTGGGGTGGGGGGAGGTGGAAAGGTGAAGGGGTTAAGAAGTAAATATTAGTAGTTACAAAACAGTCACGGAATATAAAGTACCGTGTAGCGAACATAGTCAATAACACTGTAATAGCTCTGTATGGTTCCAGGTGGGTACTAGACTTGTCAGGAGGATAAATGTAGAAGTTATATAAATGTCTAACTACTATGCTGCACACTAAAGCTAATATAACATTGAATGCCAACTGTCATTGAAAAAAAATAAATTAACCTTTTGTAATCTTTTTTTTTTTTTAATTTAAATCTTTATTGTTCAGATCCAGATAGTTGTTCCTCTTTTTTCCCATATAACTCCCCCCCTCCCAAGTCGAAGGCAAAATTCAGTTTGGTCATCCTAACCCAGGTAAGTTTGCACACACACACACACACACACAAACTCTTCCTGCAACACGCACACACATGCACACAGCAACATGGTCAAGTACTCATATGAGGATGTTCAACTACAC
>NW_006289813.1:6999269-7005881 GCF_000327345.1 Myotis davidii | reverse complement strand
CTCTTTTTGGTTCCAGGTGGGTACTAGACTTGTCAGGAGGATAAATGTAGAAGTTATATAAATGTCTAACTACTATGCTGCACACTAAAGCTAATATAACATTGAATGCCAACTGTCATTGAAAAAAAATAAATTAACCTTTTGTAATCTTTGATTAAAATGTCTCCTCCTCCCCCCGCCCCCTTTCCAGATAGTTGTTGAATGATAAGACTATGTAGAATTTCCAAATATAAGTTGAAGGCAAAATTCAGTTTGGTCATCCTAACCCATGTAAGTTTGCACACACACACACACACACACATACACATACACACACATACACATACACACACACACAGCTTTTATAACCAAAGGTATATTCTTTCTATCAAGGGTTGGGTGCTAATAAGTGAAAGGCTATTTTGTTCTGCTGAGCGTCTGAGTGGGTCTGGGAGTTAAAAGGTGGATGAAGCAGGAGAGAGGAAAAGTGCTAAATCCCCTGAAGTGAGAAAAATGTGGAGCTCCTATGCACAGTTTTTAGAAACTAAGGGAGAGAGAGCCGGTTGCAACGGCAGAGGGCTAACATCTTAGTTGTAGAAATAACTGGGTAACTTACCTTTTATGAAAAATATGGTTTGACGGATTTTTAGAGAGAGAGCAAGGGAGAGGGGCAGAGAGATAGAAACATCGATGAGAGAGAAACGTCATCAATTGACAGGCTCCTTCATACCCCTACTGGGGATAGAGCCCTGACTGGGTATCGAACTGGTGACCTCCTGGTTCCTGAGTGGAAGCTCAACCACTGAGCAACACTGGCTTGGCCGGTAACTAACTTTTTAAGAATATAAATGTCTAAATACAATTTATAACCTTTCACATTATTTGTGAATGTAAATAGCCTTTATTTCCTCAAACCATCAATAAGTCTGGTCCATCCAGAAATATCATGTGTGAACAGGCTTCTTTTCACGGGGAGAGCAAAGGCTGGTGGCGGGGAGAATGGAGGGAGAGGCTCCATTCCACGGTGGCCTCGGTGGGAAAGGGGGATTGTGATGGTGCTGTGAGCTATTTCTAAAAGGAACTGATTCTACTGAGACGGGGAGTTGGGGGTTGGTGTGTTTGGGAGATTTTTCACAATCTGTACAATGGGGTTTGGAGCCAGTTTTATCTAGATCTTAGGAAACGGTGAACTCAGTTGACCCCTATGAAGAAAAATTTCCGTAGCCCACAAACAATGAAAATTTCAGCTAACGTTTAAAGTGGTAGCAACCAGAAACCAGGCTTCCTGTTGTCCTTAAGCAACTGAAAGTTCAGACTCACAACCCAACCAACCACCTCCACCCCCACACTGGGCAGATGAACAAGTCACTTGTAACTTTGGGAACTGATTCAATCTCGGATCTCTGTTAATGGCAGAGAATGATTTGCAAAGGACTGGAAGAGAAGGCGTTATATAAATGCTTATGCTCAACAGTGAGATAACTTTAACGCAGTAGGAACACACAGTAATATTGTGCAGAAAGAATTCCTGGAGAACGTGAGACGTAGGGGGACTTGATTAATTGAATAAAAAAAGGGATGACATCTCATTTTTGATCGGGCTTGTAAAGAATGAGAACCTGAAATACAGGTTTGGTTATGAAAGTGAGTTAATTAAAAAAAAAAGTCTGATATTGAAAGAATCAACATTCATTGGGGGGGAAACCAGGAAACTGATGACTTTTAGATTCCATGCTTGGGTAACTAATAACAAATATAATTTGGCAAACCTTTAGACCACATCATGCAAATAGTCTGTGTGAATGGATTTTTGTTCGTTCTGCTTTTTTTAAAAAATATATATTTTATTGAGTTTTTTTTTACAGAGAGGAAAGGAGATAGAGAGTTAGAAACATTGATGAGAGAGAAACATCGACCAGCTGCCTCCTGCACACTCCCCACTGGGGATGTGCCCGCAACCCAGGTACATGCCCTTGACCGGAATCGAACCTGGGACCCTTCAGTCCACAAGCCGACAGTCTATCCACTGAGCCAAACCGGTTTCAGCTCGTTCTGCTTTTGCTAGAGAAATCAGACAGCCCAGACAAAACAGAGAGGAGACTTCTACGGGAAGCTTTAGTTGGGCAATGTGATATCCTTATCAGAGAACGCTATGGATAACAAATGTGGTATAGGGGCACTCTGAAATTTACTTCTAGAAACAAATCCCAAAATGTCCCCTACGCTGCAGCACAGGTCTAAGCTACTGGCGCGCTTCCCCAGAGCACATTGTGCAGAGAAATCAGCCTTGCTTGCAGATCAGACTGAGCTATCACCAAGGCGGGACTTACAACACTCCATCATTTAAATAAGGCCAGGATGGGGGGAAATGAACTGATCAATAAGGGGTGTTGGCAAACAAGGGTCTCTATAGGACCAAGAGAGGTCTAGTCACTAAAAATAATGAAGACGCAGATCACTAAGGGGACAGCTTCCGTGTGCATGAAAGGTTTCCGAGCAGAATCATTTTCCAGCCAGGAGCATACATGGCATTACTGACTAAAGACTCCCCTCTAGTGGCCAGAAGGAAGAACTACAAACACCGGTAAAGCGTATAAAAACTATGAAAGAAAATGTGATAAAAAATGAAAAGATCTGTCTAACTTTGCCTTAGTACCAGGGAAAACAGTTGATCGCGCTATAAAGTAAATGCTCAAACAGTGTCAGCTGTGCCTGTTGTTAATGACTCTAACAGCCTAGACGAGGAGGCAGGGAGTCCCAAATGCATGTGTAGGTTTTGCTGTTTACAATCTAAATACAGCACCAGTATAGCAACATTTCTACCAGTGGCGAATTGACTGTAAAATATAAAACTTTATATAAAGGATTAAAATACAATGGCTATGAGATTTTTCTTATATTTCTTTTATATATATATACATATACACACATATCCCACGTTTAAAGGCTGTTAAATCGCGTAGTTTACCCATATCTTCAGAAAAAAATCACTTCTACTGTCGTGATAAACAACCTGCTTCCCTATTTATAATGGTCTGGCCCTCTAGCAACTTCAGTGCGAAATTATAGCTAATTTGCCTACAAACATCAGGTGGTCATAATAATCTGGCCACTCAGTGTATATATACAGTTCATTTAATATATATATTATGGGAGAGGGAGAGAGAATCAGTGATCAGTTGTCTCCTGTATGACCCCTACTGGGGATCGAGGCCACAACCCAGACATGTGCCCTGATCAGGAATCCCATGACCACCTGGTTCATAGGTTGATGCTCAACCACAAAGCACACTGGCCAGGTGAAATTTTTCTTTTCTTCACAATCTCTCACATCTCTCTCCGTTATCTACTCTCTGGGCAGCTGGTGTAGCTGGTAGAGCAGTCGTTTCAGAGTCAGAAAATCTGGGTGCTCCCTAGTTCCACGAACCCCTGGCTGTTTGACCCCAGGATATTTCCTTAGCTTCTCTGAGGCGCACTTATTTAAAATATGCATTATGTAAATTGTTGCTCTTCCAGTCTTCCTTGGGTTTGTGGCAAAACATAGAGAAATACTTATCAAAGTGCTTTGTAAATGCCTAATGTGCTACATAAATATTGGGCACTACTAGTCTTGAAATCTCTAGATGATGGTGATGCGATTGGTGAAACTGATGTTTGAAGATGCTCTTTAAATTTATTTTTAAGTTTTTAACATATTAGAGAATTTAATAAGCCATCTGTTCTAAACTATCACTGTTAGTTTACTAAAAACATGTTTAAGGAAATTGAGTATACGAATTTTCAAGTTTATCTTGCAAGTTTATACATTGAATCAGTAACTGCATTGAGAACAACTGTTTCATACTGTGATCTGAAGTTTATCACTCTAGCAATCCTATTAAGTGGTTAATATTCTTTTCAGCTGTTTCAGTAAGTAATGTGGACTGATTGCTCTCACTTATTAACATGGCTATAGATAAATCAGAACTAAATTTCACACCATGTTTAATTGCTCTGAGATATGAGGACCTAGCCTTTAGAAAGGATCAAGAAGAAGGGAACTAATAGGTTAAACCTAGTGACACCATCATTTATACTAATAAAAGCCTACGTGGCATCATGCCCTCACACATCATGCCCTTATGTCATCACAAGATGGTTGTTACAAGATGACTGTCACAAGATGGCCACACACACAGCAGAGGCAGAGCCTGGCAGCAGCTCCACACAGTGAGGCCTGGGAGTCCTGCAGGCATCAATCAGGCCGGCAGGGGAGCAGTTAGGGGGCAATCAGGCAGGCAGGCAGGCAGGCAGGCAAGCGGTTAGGAGCCAGCAGTCCCAGATTGTGAGAGGGATGTCCGACTGCCGGTTCAGGCCCGATCCTGCAGTTGAACTTCCCCTGAGGGGTCCCAGATTGGAGAGGGTGCAGGCCGGGCTGAGGGACACCCCCTCCATGCATGAATTTTGTGCACAGGGCCTCTAGTTACTTAATAAAGAGCTATTTGCCTGGGTTTGTTCTAGGGACTATTTTTTTTTATCTGGTGGCATCTATCTATCAACTAACTTTTGGGAAAGGATGAAAATCAGCTGACCTTTTTACAACATCAGTTAGGTTGGAAGTAACTAGCTTCAAATTAATGAAACATAAGCTAATTTCAAGTAGCATCATTTTTTAAATATATTTTTATTAATTTCAGAGAGCAAGGGAGAGGGAGAGAGAGATAGAAACATCAATGATGACAGAGAATCATTAATCGGCTGCCTCCTGCACACCCCACACTGGGGATCGAGCCCATATCCCAGGTATGTGCCTTGACCGGGAATTGAACTATGACCTCCTGGTTCATAGGTTGACACTCAACCACTGAGCCATGCCGGCTGGGCAAGCAGCATCATTTAACTGAAATAAATCTGTTTCGTTTACCAAACCAACAGGATAGTAGATAGGAGGTCATTGCACTTAAAATGACATGGCATTATTACAGATCTTACTGCTAAAGTTGTGCTTTGATTTTTATGTATAATTTACATATATTAAAGGCTAAGCAACCATCTGACTGTCTGACCGGTAGCTATGATGCACACTGACCACCACGGGGCATACAATCAACACAGGAGCTGCCGAGGTGCGGTGACTTGGCAGCGGCGGTTCTCCAGTGACACACCCCAGAACCAGAGAGGAGGGAGCCCGATTCCAGGGTGCGTCACCCAAGAACTGCCCTCTTGCAATCTGGGACCTCTCGGGGGATTCCCGCGAGAAAGTTTTGCCTCAATCCCTGCAGGCCAGGCTGAGGGACTCCATCTGCTGGAGAGACCCTGCTCACACCGCAGATGCCCTTCTAGCTGCGGTGCCGCCCCCGGTGCCAGGAAGGGACTGTGGGAGGTTGGCTCCAGGGCGTGTCCGGCCAGTCTTGCCCAGACCTGGCTAAACAGCCACCTTCTAATTAATGTTCTTTCAATGTGCATGAATCTGTGCACTGGGGCACTCGTTGTTTTATAATGGGAAAATGTCCCTGGGAATTAGGGGACTGTTTCAAAATGAATCGTTCCTGGGATTCTTGTTAAAAATGCATAGTCCTAGACTACTTCACCTCCAGACTTCTCACTAGAGAGAAACCCAGGACCTACATCTTCCTCAGTGCCCCATTTGATTCTGGTGTTTTGAGAAAACTGGCGATGCCACTGGCCCTCTACGTAAGAAGTCTGTAACTTCTAGTTTACAAGCAGACTGTTCTTCAGCCACTCCATGAATGGGGCTGACAGTTCCCGGATCAGTCTCTTTTCTGGATTCATTCTAGCCTCCTAGGAATTTATTTTCTAGGTGTAAAGAGAATGGTTCAGAGGCAGCTATTTTAAGCCGAATGTGTATATTTTGAAAATTAAATTTCACTCAGTAAATGTTCAAAAAACAAACATAATTTTTAAAAAGTGAAGCAAAAATGAATTAAAAAGATCAAAACGATTAACAGTTATGTTACTTTGATAGGTTTACACCCTCCTCCTAATTGGAGGTTCTCTATCGCTATGGCCTCCGTTCCCCCATGTACCCCCTGCAGCTGCCATGACTTAACTGCACAGAGCCCCAGATGTGTAAGCCCACACCACACAAGCTCAACAGCTGGCAGGAGCCCCTTAGACCTCATCAGGTCTTTGGGAGGCAGAATAATGGTCCCCAAAGATGTCTGGTTCAAATCCCTGGAACTTGTATGTTACCTTGCATGGCAAAGGGGAATTAAGGGTACAGATGGGATGAAGGTAACTAAAGCTTGGATTCGCCAAATGGGTTCAATCACAACCACAAGGATCCTACAAAGCGGGTCAGAGAGATGTGGTGTTGTGGCCGTGAAGATGGAGGGAGGGGGTCATGAGCCAAGGAATGCTGGAGGCCTCAAGAAGCTTCAGAAACCTGCTAGGGAAATGCCATCAACATCCACCAACACCAGTGTCCTCCGCCATGAGGAAAATCCCTCACCCTCTCTGGGCTGGTTTCACCAGGTTTTGGCAGCGGGGCCATCCCTCTCTGGGGACCGAGCTGTAATCGATCCCTCAGCTTTCATCCCTGGGGTCTCAGCCTCGGTTGGGAATGTCACCCCCAGTTAGGCTCGTGGCACAAGCATGCACAGTGGTGCCACAGGGGCCCATCCGAGGGCTTTT
>NW_006289813.1:6990196-6999140 GCF_000327345.1 Myotis davidii | reverse complement strand
AGCAAAACGATCTCCATGGTCAGGGACTTCCTTGGAATGACATCATATGAAGTTGACCACAATGGCATCACATTCACTGAAGTAGAGACACTGACAGTGCAACGTGGACTAAATCATTGTTGCTGGGAACCACTCAAGAGGACAAAAATCTTAGTTAAGGTCTTAAAATAGAAAACAAGTTATTAAAAACATACCAGCCTGAATAAGTAGTGCTGTTAGTGCACATATGCTGCCTTTAGATACTACAAAACACTTACAAACTTAGATTTTGTTTAAGGCTTGTTACATTTTAGACAGCTGACATGACTATCCCTCATTTCCCTTTAATCCCTAACTCTTTATTTCACCTTCTAAAAAAATAAAAATACAAAACCACAGAATGAACAAAAGATAACCACATGCAACAGCATGGGCAGATGTCACAAACAGTACGTTGACCTAGAGAGGCCAGACATTAGGGTCTGTGGAGTAGGACCTCATTTACAGAGAGCTGAGAACAGGAAAAGGCCAGCCCCTGTTAGTGTTAGTCCAGGCGTGCGTAACTGGGGGGGTCAGTAACTGGAAGGAGGCTCCAGGAGTCAGTTTCCTGATCTGGGAGCTGGCGACCTCAGCATATGCACTTCGTTAAAACTCAAGCATATAATCGGTGCCCTTGAGTTTATGTACGCTGTGATCAAAGGGCAAGGAAATGCAAGAGTAAGGTTAATGCTGTGTTAGTACCTGAAGAAGTCAGGATGCCCTCACTCTGGCATTTAAAGACGTGACAGAGGCTGGGCGTTGCTCTCGGTGAGTGCTGGGGAAGGTCCATGGCGAACCATCCATTGCAGTGAGGGGACAAGGCCCTGTGCGAAGTACTGTTTGGTCCCTGGGAATGGTCACTCTCTCATGGCCCTGGGCAACTCCTACTGGCCTCCATGTAGATGAGGTTAGGACAAGGCAAAGCTGGGAAGAAGCTGAGATTTTGTACACAGCTTGAGAGTCATTTGGTGGCCTGTGCCTACAAAACATACATTCTTCCCATCTATCAGGCCACAGGGCTGTCCAGACGCGGCCACTGTGTCCAGCCATCCCCAAGTCCTAAGGTGATGCTTCCTTGATCCTTTCCTTCCATTCTACCCACTTCTCTTTTCCTCCTTTTTTGTTTTTGTTTTCATGAAACTTACTTGTTCTTGTTATTATACAGAATTTTCTATACATTAGTCAGTTCTTTAGATTTTGCGCCTCAATCCTGGAGGCCCATTCGTATTCAATCCTAGTAGCCCACTTGTATTTCTTGAAAGTTTTCTGGACTCGCAGCGGACCAGTTACACAGAAATTTATGGAGACTGGCCCTCAAAGAGAGGATATCATTTCATACTAATGCAGTACTTCCGTAAAACTCCTCCCCTCAACCATCACCTCCCCAAGCGACACCAACGGGGAGGCCAGAGAGGAGCGCTCTCACGTGGCTTACAAAGGTGACAGCACATCACTTATGTGACCTCCCTCCCTCAGGCCACCTCTGGACATTGCTGCAGCCTAAAAGGCTCCATGAAAGGAGTGACTAACCTAACATGTTGTCCTCCAGCCCAGGGAGCACAGGTTCCCAGGGCTGGGTTGAGGCTGCACAACGCTGACCAACCCTCCTCGCTGTGGGCACGGACTTCCCCGGACACAGCCCACGCTTCTCTGGGAACCAGGTTAATTCTGGCACAATTCGATGTCCCCCCTGCCCCAAACAATATTTCTTTTAAACAAATAGAGTTTAGAGTCACTTACTGAAGAGCTAACGCTGTGGTCATTGTCCTCATGGATTTTTAGTGATGTGTGAAGTTCTCAGCGGACAGTCAACAAGGTATAAAGTTTTATGGAAGTATTGCTTTGTATGAAAATATATCTTCTCTTTGATTCAAATTCATTACTTCTATATTCTAAAACCTAAGAATCTTAAGTGTGAGAAAGATGTCGATTAAAATTCCTACTTTCTTTTAAAGGAGGTCATTGTCCTCATGGATTTTTAGTGATGTGTGAAGTTCTCAGCGGACAGTCAACAAGGTATAAAGTTTTATGGAAGTATTGCTTTGTATGAAAATATATCTTCTCTTTGATTCAAATTCATTACTTCTATATTCTAAAACCTAAGAATCTTAAGTGTGAGAAAGATGTCGATTAAAATTCCTACTTTCTTTTAAAGGACTGTTTGAAGTGTGTGTGAGGGGGGGGGGGGGGGGGGAGGGGGACTTTCTTGGTTTTAAAATGGTGCCTATGAATGGTATATTGGGAGATGTCCCTCCAGCTCTCTCCCAAAATCCACACAACCCAGTCTCTCCCTGTATGACTCTGGTACCCTCCAAGCTGCTGTTCCTCCTCCGGAGCCCAGGGTGAGTGCCTTCAAACAAGATTTTGTGTGCCGTCCTTTTGAGAGGATGACTGAGTTTCCAGCCGCCTTCTGTCTCCCCCAGGATAGACAGAATCCATGCTGATTTTCACAGTCAGATATTATGTGGGCCCCTCTCCGGACACTGGTGCTCTGTAGGAGTATTTTTCCTTGATTTTATTTGGTGGGAAAGTTATGGAGGTGGGAAAAGAGGTAATAAAAAGTCAGGGTTTCCCAGCTGGGCTGCCTTGACTACCCCCAGGGCGGCTGGAGGGATAAGAACCTAACAAGCCCCTTACTCCTCAGTACTGCAAGGTCAATGTTCTCCACAATGTTGGGGCCTAAGGTCAGGGTTCAAGCATCTTTTCACCAGGGTTCACTATCCCCCTTAGACAGGGCAAAAGTAAGACCTGCTCTGGGGAGACTCAGAGGGTTCACTCCGCCATTCTCCAGCCCTGCCCATTCCCCGGGACCTGGGCACATGCCACCAGGAGCCCACCCCCTCCTTTTCGACAGTGACCTAGCAATTGAAATCTTTGAATGCTTTCCCACATGTGTCAGGCCGGCCAAAGGGCCCAGGTGGTCCCTTCCCCCCCCCCATGCCCTCTAGGGGGCAGACATGCCATGAGTGTGCACAATCCCAGGCCTTTGGGGGTGAATGTGGATGGTAAAAGGTCAGAGATTAAGCCTGTGGCCTGGGCTGTTCACACACATGCACTGAGGTGCCTCATGGTTCCAGGTAGAGCCAGATGGAAAGAGACATGTGGGTGGGCCATGGGCTCCCTCCCTCAACACTGAGGGACTTGAAAATTCTACCTTTAAACCTGGCCTGCCAGACTCTTAGGGGGACATTTGTTAAGGTCGGGGGACAGACCTTTGACCCTGAGGTGGAGGAGAAAGCCTAAACATCGGGGCTCTGTGGTTGAACTTGACCTTCCAGGTGCAGCTTATTTGTCAAGGAAGGAGGCTCAAGCTGCTTAAATTAACGGTCCGTTATGGTGATCTACAGCTTTTAAATATTTAGGCACATGATATCTGGTTCTCCATCTGTATGCTTATTCCCACAAGTTTCAGAAGCGGCCCTTCTCCAAGCCCCGCCCTACGCCCGCTGAACCAAAATATCTCAGGCCGGGCTGGTAGATCTGAGCTTTAACAAGCCCTCCAGATGACTTGTGCCCACGGTTCATTCGCCAACCACTAACTACTAGACCCTTATCTCCTCTCTCATTTTTTAGACTAAGTCCATGTGTCAACAAGGCGCGGTGAGTAATTCATCAGCAAGCGATCAAAGCAGATAAAGGACCACAAGGCCCAGACCCAGGCCAACTGCATTCTGTTCAGGAAACAGGTTCACACAGCCCCGGGGCCCTGTGGCTTCCATCCCGATCTTTCTCAATCCAAGCGCGCTGGGTGGGAGAGCTGTGGTGGCCACTCTGAGTTCAGCTCATTTCCCCTCAGAGGCAGAATTCTTCATATTTTAGGCTGCCCATTCTTCCCCACTGGCTCCTGTCTAATTCTTCCCCACTGGCTTCTAAGTCTCTGACCTAATACCCATTCTCTTCCCTAACCATCCCTACTCCTCAGGGCCTAGGATTTTTGTTTTATCATACAACTGTCTAGCCCAGAGCCATTTACTAGTAGTCTCCGAGGTAGGTGAGAAAACAGTTCTTGTTACTACCCTGGGGGCACAGCAGAATCACCGTTGGAGCCTTAAAAACCCAGAATGAACCCCATTCTGACCAATTCAATCCTGATATGAATAGTGTGGTGTGTGTGTGTGTATGAAAGCATGGGGAACAGATGAGTTTTCATTATTCTGCTCACACGTCAAAATGTCAAAGAACTGCCCTGACTGGTGTAGCTCAGTGGATAGAGCAGTGATCCAGGAGGGGGTGTGCAGGAGGCAGCTGATCGGTAATTTTCTCTCATTGATGTTTCTAACTCTTTATCCCTTTCCCTTCCTCTCTGTAAAAAATAAATAAAATATATTTTTAAAAATGTCAAAGAACTCTTTTCCCCCCAGATACTCAGAGATGTGGTATTCGTTGATTATTTTACAGCCCTAAGCAAACACTGGTTATTAACATAACTCCGGCTTTTCTAGCCTGCCCATTCCCTTACCGCCTGCAAATGCTGCCTCCAAGAGTGGCATTCCACCAAGAAGCAGTCCAAGAACTTCTGTAAAAAAAGTATCATGGCCCTAACCGGTTTGGCTCAGTGGACAGAGCATTGGCCTGCGGACTGAAGGGTCCCAGGTTCGATTCCGGTCAAGAGCATATACCTTGGTTGCAGGCACATCCCCAGTAGGGGGCGTGCAGGAGGCAGCTGGTCAATGTTTCTAATTCTCTATCCCTTTCTCTTCCTCTCTGTAAAAAATCAACAAAATATATATTTTTTAAAAAGTATCATGGCCAAGGATAGGTAGCACCTACAGCCCACTGTCTTTCAGGGCCTTTAGACAGAGGCTGAATTTAGCTAATGCCCCAGGGCCTCCTGGGTTAGCAGAGTGTTAAGGGAGTGGATACTTGTTTGTTTTGCTTTGGTGCTATTATAAAACATTCTAATGACATCTCCAGTCCACACCCTGTAATTTAGAAATGTAATGTGTGCATGTGGTTCACAGAAGGTGAGAAGCTGTACCTGAAATTCAGGGACTTAGTGGAGGGTCGGCTGTGGCTGAGGACACGTCTCCCTCATATGGAAGGCCGCGGCGCTGAGACGCGTGTAGCAGGTATTGCTGTCAGGTGATTCCTATTCCAGCCATTCCACACAGATTCCGCACTGTCCAAACTTAAATAGGGAAAGCGCACCTACATGAAGCCAAAGCAGCTGATATGGGTCCATGTACCTTGGGGTTTAAAAGTACTGCTTCCAGGCAACGCAATAAAACCATTTTGCTAGCTGTGCAAGAACTTTTAAATCTGACCCTCTAATTTTAAATTGTTAGAACAGTTTCCAAGTACAAATCTCAGAAAATGAAAAATAAATAAAATCAAGGGAATGATGACTACCACTATAACCCATGTCATTTGTCAAATCTACCCTGTGTAATTCGTATTTTCTCAATTTCACCAAAGAGGAGTGCTTTGAGGATACGGTGTTACCTGCCTGGACTGTAACAATGTGCCAAGAGGTTGAAGGCATATCCGAGAGGCACAACTCCAGACTGTGCAGGTGGAAGCCATGCTGGATTTTGAATCGAGGTCAGTTGTAGCCATTCAGTAATTGATGAGCAATGGACCTTTTAACCCCCCTCCCCCCCACCAAGGAATAGAGAACATTCAGTTCTACCAAGAGAGCTTCTCTGAATAGCTCTGTTCCACTTCAGACTTAGTTTCAGAGTCTGAAAACTTGGGTTAGTATTTCCTTCAAGCTATTAAGCTATATCCCAAGACCAGGGTGCCCATCTCTGCCTGGAGAGTACATGCAAACTCGTGGACTGGGCTACGGTAGTGTTTATTATTACAAGGACTAGAGGCCCGGTGCACAAAATTCGTGCAAGGGGCTTGGCCTTCGCAGCCGTGGAAGGACATCCAGTCTAATTAGCATATTACGCTTTCATTATTATAGATAGTTCACACTAGAGACAGTGATACATATTGAATAAAAATTATAGTTGGGAAGTCCCACCAGGCCCCACGCACCACCTTCTCCTCTCCTCCCTAGTGTTGCCTACAGAGGTGGCAACCATCTCCTACTTGGCACCATGGCTGCCCTCGGACCCCTCCTGAAACCCAAGGTTCTAAAAAAGAGTCCAGTAAGTTCATCCGGCACCAGTTGGACCGACATGTCAGAATTACGCGTAACTGGCAGAGACCCAGGGGCATTGACAATAGGGCGCACAGGAGATTCAAGGGTCAGGTCCTGATGCCCAACATGGGTTACGGGAGCAACAAGAAAACAACGCTCATGCTGCCCAGTGGCTTTGGGAGGCTCCTGGTCACAGCATCCAGGAGCTGCTGATGTGCGACTGATCTTACTGTGCTGAGAGTGCTCACCACGTCTCCTCACACGAACAAAAGCCACGGTGCAAAGAGCAGCCCAGCTGGCCATCACAGTCGCCAGTCCGATGCCAGGCTGCCCAGCGAAAAAATGAATAGACAGATTGTGCGCACATTGTATCTCTGTCAAGAAATTCATAACATTCTGCAAAAAAAAATGTGTAAGGAGGGAAAGGAGACAGAGGGACTGCCCAGAAGTCATGTGGGTTCTTAAGTGATTATTATGCTTTAGGAACTGAAAGAGGATTTAGTTCCATTAAGAATGGTAAAAACAATACACCTTACTCCATTTGGCTGCTCGGCAATATTTTCAGTAGCCACAAGGTGGCGCTCACTCCTTAGAAATACAACTTTAGATTGAAAACCTGACTCCGAGGAGAACCAGAACAGTGGGCCATAAAAATGTCTTTTAATAAAACAGTAAGTCGGTTTTCACAGTTAACAAACAATACACATGAAATACACGAGCAGTGATGTTCACAAATGTGTGCAGGTGCTGGCGGTCTAAAGTAGGATATGGAACACAATGCTTCCTGCTCATTTTTACTTATTTGAATTTACTTCTCCTTTAGGCTCTCTATGTAAATTAGCATATGTTGATTTCTCTTTTATATGTTAAGTGCTGCACGTTATTTAAAAATGATTATCCTTTTCTACCTGGAACTTATAACAAAGAGATACTCAACAGATTGAAAACCTCCAGGGACATCTGGGTGGATGGGCTGAGCTATTGAGACAGGAGGACCACGCCCTAGCCCCTGCCAGCATCACTCCTCCAGCCCAGGCCTTGTCTGCAGGCCTGGGGTCACTCTCCTCTCAGACCATCTGGTCTGCAGAGCCTCAGGCGTTTTGCCATTTCCCCCAAAGCCCCATCAACCTTTCTGTCTTAAAGAATAAAACTGTGAGAAGAAATAGTTACTGCACTTTTTAAAAGGCGTTGCATTTTTTATGTGCATATACTTGTAGGTTTATGCAACACTGGAAAAAAAAACCCGGAATGATTTCTGTGTTGACTGACCCTGAACCAATGCTGTAAGATAGACATATCTAGCTCAAAAATGTAAACGCACCCAGTACTCACATGGTCTCTTTTCCTGAACACACAGTGGAACAGGAGTTGACATGAGAAAGTGGTATAATAAGAAGAATTTTGAAGCAAGTATAAAGGGGCTAAAGAAGAGGCTGCCGAATGTGGAGTGAAGATGAAGATCTGGGATGGGGAGAGGAGAAAGCAGAGAGAAGGAAACTAAAGGGAATTGAAACCCAGGGACATTTGAATTTGTTCCAGAACGTCCTGAAAACTTTGTACTGTCAGACAGAACATGTGATATGGGCTGTATCCATGGAGAGAAGCAAGATGTTTCCTGGAGAATCGTAGACAGATCAGAAAGCCTCCTAAATTCTTGTCTTCTCAATCCGATTAGCAAGCAACCTACTTTTCCCCCTTCAACTCCACTCATTTCTGCTGGAGACTCCACACCAAGATATCCAAGCCTACTCCAGACCCATTCTATCTCACTTCAGCAGTGATTTTAATCACCCCCAGAGTTCTCTCTTCTAGATGGCTGTTTCAAAGCTCTGTCTCTCTTTTCAAGTTCCCAGACCTGGCTGAACCTGCACCCAAGCCATTAGATCAGCAGTTCTCAACCTGTGGGTCGCGACCCCTTTGGGGGTCGAACGACCCTTTCATAGGAGTCACCTAAGACCATCAGAAAACACATATATAATTACATACTGTTTTGTGATTAATCACTATGCTTTAATTATGTTCAATTTCTAACAATGAAAATACATCCTGCATATCAGATACTTACATTACTTACATTACGATTCATAACAGTAGCACATTACAGTTATGAAGGAGCAACAAAAATAATTTTATGGTTGGGTCACTACATGAGGAACTGTATTAAAAGATCGCGGCATTAGGAAGGTTGAGAACCACTGCATTAGATGATTCTACGACCCACTTCCCTGGCCCTGAGCCTTTCTCCAGGAGCTCATATTAACGGAGAGCATCATCACTCCCTTCCTCCCTCACAGGTGATCCTCTTCTGGTCTCAGGCTAGCCTCCTACCCAGATGCAGGAGGCAACCGAAAAGAATAAACAATGAGCTTTTAGACTCAGAAGCTTTGAGTTTGAAGCCTAGTGAAACAGGAATTTTGGGGGCAAAGTAGGACATGTTTAGGAAATATTAGAAATTTTGGAAATTAGGGGGACCATGGAGGAAGCACAGGGCTGCAGGGCAGCAGAAGGTATATTTCCATAGAATGGGGGAGCTGGAAAGCTGCAACAGGTACATTTCCATAGAATGAGGAGCTGGGAACAGCAGAAGGTCTATATTTACAAAATAAAGAGAAGGAAGCCCTTCATTCAGAGGGAGAAGAAGAAAGCCCAAAGGGAATAGGAAAACAATAAGGAAGGAGCAGGGAGAACCTCACACGTCCCATGTGAGGCTCAACCTTTGAGCTCAGGAGTTTCTATAGTAACCAATCTGGGGGAATAGTGACCCATCAGAGGGGATATCAAGGCACCAGGATCTGCAACCTTTATAAGCCATACGGAAAAGGAACTCAGAGAGACCCT